>NC_053444.1:27378466-27572447 GCF_007990345.1 Gossypium hirsutum
TTCAGAAGAAGTAATATCTTGTTAGGGCATTCCCTACTATAATGACCACGCCCTTTGCACTTAAAGCATTCAATCTCACTAGTCCTCTTCGCACTCGAATCACCTAAATTGGTCTGCTTAGAAGGTGTTTGCGTTTTAACATGAGCCCCTTTTTTCCAATCTGATTGCTTACTTCCATTACTCAAAGAAGATTTATTAGTAACAAAATGGGATTTTGAACTTTTAAAATCAGAATTGGAATTGTTACCTCGGTAATATTGTGAAGTAAAGAAGGAATCAAACCTTTGTTCCTTTAATTGTTGCTCAATCTCAATGGCTTTGTGAACTACTTCTTCCAAATCAATGTAAGTTTGTAGCCTCAATGTATTAGCTATCGGCCTGTTCAAACCATCAATAAATCGAACCATAGTTGTTTCCTCATCCTCCTCCACATTAGCTCTCTGAATGAGCATCTCCATTTCCTTAAAATATTCATCCACCGTCCGACTACCTTGAATAAGTCTTCTTAGCTTTGTTTTAATCTCTCTATAGTAGTGAGGTGGAATAAATCTTTTATGCATAATTTGTTTCAATTCATCCCATGTTGAAATCTCACCTTCATAATTCTGATGACGATTCACCCCAAGTTGAGTCCACCAACTTAATGCGTAATCTGAAAATTCCAGCGTTGCTAACGCTACCTTTTCATCATCCAGAAATTTATAATATCGAAACATAAGTTCAATCTTAGATTCTTATTCACAATAAGCTTCTGGATCATTCTTACCACGAAATTGGGGAATTGTGAACTTCGATTTTGCCAAAGAGGGTTGCCCACAATCATGAAAATCATAATCAATTCTAGGAACACGTCGAGGAGCGCGCCTATGAGCAGGAGGCTGGTTATCCACATCGTCTTTAATTGGATCTCGATATTGATGCTCTTGATTCGATCGCACCTCATTGATAGTAGCACTCAAAGCTCGAAGTGCGACAGCTTGTTCGTCTAATTGTTGTTGGAATTTTTTAAATGTGTCATAGACATCATTATGGTCATTATCACCTTGACCAACCTTAGACATTTTCAGAAACTTGCAAAAATAAACACTCAACACTCAAAAAGGAAAGTTAGCAAACCTCACCGTTAATCACTCAAAAATAAAATCAAACTCTCAATGAGGTAGAATTCAGTCTTGTGAGTTCTTTAGTAGAGTCTATATCAACCAATTAGAAAGTGTATGAACCGAAACTAACAAAGAATCCTAATTTGAACTAAGATGCCAAAAAACTAGAAGGTGTTAGATAGTGCAAAGGAAAAATAAACACAAACGAATGAAAACCTATAGCTAAGAATCAATAAAAATTACTGAAACCAGAAAACCCGAAAAACTACGAAGTAACTTGACAACTTCGTTCAAGGTGTTCCCGATCTCCAAAAATCACAAAATTAAATCTGGAAAGTGCTTAAATATTTAATTTTTTATCTGGAAAGTTTGGGCACCAAACTCAACTCGCTGAATCTTTTTTTTAAATTTTTATTGGATTTCATCTTTTTCAAATTTTTTGACTTTTTGAAGGACTTTTTTGCGGGAAATATTTTTTTATATTCAATCATAGTGCCAAAAATATGTATGTAAAATTTTAGATCAATTGGAAAACGTTTATCCACTCAAATTGATGTGATCCTGATCACATCATGTAATGTCACAACCCAACGCCGTCGAGATTGGCCTAAACACGAGGGCCCCAAGTGCAAGATGAAGCTAATTTTTAGCTCATTTGAATTTCTTTTCGTGTGGTTCAACTCATTCGAGCTCAAGTTAGCTCATTCGTGCTCAAGTCAGCTCATTCAAGCTCAATTTAACTCGTTGAGCTCGTTATTAGCTCTTTAGCTCTTTTAATTTAATTTGCCGGAATAAATTAATTAGTTGAGTTAGTTATTTTAGCTCAAATAATTACTAAGTGTTTAATTAAGAAATCTGGACATTTTAATTATGTTTGTTTATTGCATGTTTAATTTGTTTTAATTATTACCTAGCATAAATGTGTTTGCCTTATTACAATTATTTAATGTGTCTTATTGCTGATTTATTATGCCTAAGCTGTTATTTAATGTTCAGCCAAATTTAATTAACTTGTCTAGGATGCTGAATTAAATGTGTCTTAGTTGCCGAATTTATTGATGTTTTTCATTAGTTTCAGCCGAATTTATGAGCATATTTATTGATCAAATTGCTGCCAATTTAATTTGTCTTAAGATGCTGATTTTTAATGAGCAGATATTAATGACCGAATTTAATTATTTGGCTGCAGGTTTAATGGCTTGGACGGCAATTTAAAGAAGTGGATGTTGGCCGAATTTAATGTACAGCAAGACATGCATTAAAGATGCTGTTCTACATGCAAGGAACGGCATTAAAGGAGTTGTTTGTGCTTTTTCATGTGGCCATTTAATGGACGAAATTAAAGAAGCTGCTTGCTGATTTAATGTGCAGCAAAGACATGAATTAAATGAGATGTTCCCATGTATGGAACGGCATTTAAAGGGAAGCAAAACATGAATTAAATGAGATATTCACCATGCATGGACGGCATTAATGAAAGCATGCAAGGGGGGACGTTATTGAACAGCATTAAAGCTGGTATTGCTTCGGGTACAGCAAAGAGCTATTGTTTGGGGAATTTCCAAGTGACCATTCGGCCAAAGCATGTCTGTTGCTTAATTAACCAAGGTTGACGTTTCATACTCCCAAGAAGCATTTAGGAGCTGTTTTGTGTGCCCAAAACGTCAATAAAAATGGTCAAGCTGTTCAACTCACAAGGAGGCTTCATTAAGGTGCATTCAACTTCATTGGCCGAACCAAGACCCCTTATTCAGCTCACCAATACTTCCATTAATGTCCAGCTGAATGGATTACATCTAGAAGCTGTCCAATTGACTTCTTCATGCATGAAGCTTCCCAAAAATGTCTTAGGAAGGTTGCTGGAAATTTCTAGTCTCTTTTGTTTTAATTTTGGCTGACCATTCAGCATCTTATTAGTCCATTCGGCTACCTTAGGAATTTAGCTATAAATAGCTTGCTTTGTATTCGTTTTAAGGTTAGACAATATACTTTTAAACTTTATATGAAATCTGATTACTTTGTGAGTTTGTTTTCAACTCTCATTGTTCTCCAAAGACTCGTCTGACTTATCAAGTAACCCTTGTGGTGTCAACCCGTCTTTCTATCCGAACTTATCACTTTAATCCCGAAAGTGTGGCGTTCGATTCGTATTGAGGTTCCTATCATTTTTGATAGCGGGTCGAAGTTTCTATCCACTTAACAAACCTTCCATTGACACCTTACCAACCTAAGCATTCTCATAAGTTAAGGGTTAACACACTACTATTGTGTTAGTTCGGCTTTTGAATCCTTAGCCAAATTACATCCATTGTCTTCTAATTCATTTCCTAAACCAACAAAACTCTTTTGAGCCTAAATAATTCCTTTTCTTCTAGCCTATTTTGTAAAGCTTTCAAATTACTCCAATTCACGATCGGGCACATCTACGACTCGACTCTCCTTCCCGAGCCGGGGCGTATCACAAATGAATTTTTTTCAAAAAATTTTTCTGGGTAAAACTACTGTTTGTAGTTTAAAAAATAGAGAACAGTTTAGAAATCAACCAAGAACACCCAAAACGCCCAAAATCTGATACCAAATGATAGAGGGTTGCGTGCGGACCAAGATCGAGTTGTCAAGTCATGGGAAACTCCTACGAAAACTCTAAATGTTTGGATCTGAAATGAAACAGCAAAACTTAATTAGAATCAATTAGATCTGGAAAGTAAAAATCCCCAAATCAATAAAGAACAGCCAAGAAACAAACGCCCTTCAGAATAACAAATCTTGGATGTCAAGAACACGGATTGGTAATCGAATTAAACCCCAATCTACCGAATCTAAAAAGAACAATCACAAACAGTAAGTTAATTTTAAAAGTCCAGCAAATTGATGGAATAAAAGATAGGGTATGGACGGCAAGAACAAAAGAAAGATTTAAGAATCGAAAATGGTTCTTGGAGCACAAGGAGATGTCGATTTGCTCAAATTGAAACAGCAAATTAATTTCCCCCAAATTTCCAGCAACCAAATTCAAGCATATTTGAAAAGGAGAAATCGGCAAGAACAATGGAATTTAGGGATCTTGAACGATTTTTGCTGCCAAGAACAAAGGGGGCCGATCTGATTTTGAATGATGAAGAGTTCTTGGAGTTTTGGAAAGGCTAAAATGCAATAAGAACAGCAAACAAGTTTGTTAATAAAAATCGACACAAGCAGAATTTAAAAGATAGGATGAACAACAAGAAATAAAGATAAAATCCTAATGATATAGAGGCGCGCACGGACCAAGATCGAGTTGCCAAGTCACGGAAATTCCTACGAAAGCTCTAACGAACAGATCTGAAATCAAAACAAATAATGAGATTAAATCTGGAAATTTCAAGATCTGGAATAAGAACCCAAAAATCAGCAAGATCTAATCAAGAATCGAAACACTTATGAAAGGGGGTTTTTTGGAAGCCAAGAACTCGATTTAGCAATCAAGAAAAGAACCAATCTGCCGAATCTGAGAAAACAAACACAACAGTAAATTAATCTTAAAAAAATTTAGCAAATCAATGGGATAAAATTAGGGTTTTGGTCGGCAAGAAGAAAAGAAACAGAATCAAGAACCAAACGAAATTGAGAAGAAAGAAAATATGCAAATCTGCCAAGGAATTGATTTGATGTGACCACGCCCCAAGCCCCATCAAGTCCTCGTCTTGATTCCCTCGAGCTTCCAAAGGGACCAATGACCCGAGCTAGGTCCAAGCGATTTCATGAAGTTGTTTCAGCTTTGTTGTTCAAGTTTTGGAAGGAGAATCAGCTTGTTGAAGATGAGGAAGCTCGATCCAACTCCTCGAAGAAACCATGCACCTTAGTGCAAGCTAATTTCAGCTCCATTTTAGCTTTTCTAGCTCGTTTCAACTCCGACCAGCTCAATTGAGCTCATTTCAGCTCAATCGAGCTCAATTTAGCTACAATTCAGCTCATTTATTTTATTGGTTGAATAATTAAAGTATTTTATTAACTTAGTTTAAGTTATTACAGCTCATAATTATGTTTTTGATTTATTTCATGTTTTTAAAGTTTTAGCCGAATTTAATATGTTTAGCTTAAGACTTTATTTTTGTCTATTTTAAATTTATGTGTTAATTAATATATCTATTTTAATTAATTTGTTCATGTTTCATGTAGGTACAGCCGAATGTGGAGATTCATTCAAGCTAGGTGCATGAACGTCTACTTACAATGCATGATGTGGGAACACAATTAAAGATGATTCATGAATGGGCTGGTTTAATGAACGTAAGGATGATGCATGAATGATTTAATACAATGAATGGAAGAATGCATGAATGTTCACTTACATGCATCGGTTGCTGTCAATTGATCTCCTAAGTACCTATTCGGCCAAAAGGCATCTCTTGGAGTGTCCATTCACACCTTGGCCGAACCTAGACATGTCCATTGCTCTCCCATACATTCACCAAGCCTTCAAGTTCATTTCCTTAGCCATGAAGCTGCCCATTGAAGTACCATTCAGCTGAATTTGGACATAGCCTTTAAAGATACATTTCTAGATTAGTTTAATTCAATTAAAGCCGAATTTACTTAGTCTATTTGGCTATCTAATGTAATCTATAAATAGTTCTTTTCTCTTTGTAAAAAGGTTACAGAATTTGAATGAACTTTGTTCAAAGAGTGAGTTTTCTCCTCTCTAAATTCGTACGAGTTTCGATCTGACTTATCTAGCGTGCTAGTGGTGTCTATCGTTCTCTTTTGAACTTAACACCTAACCGGTGTGGTGTTCAACCATATTATTATACCTTTGGTTCTTACCTCCACATAGGTAACGGGTCAAGGTCCGCTTCTATCCTTCATCATAATTCACCTTAAGCAACATAAGACTCGGGGCAATACTTTTTAGTATTGAAACATTCTTGAAGCTTGAGTTCAACTTCCATTCCATTTTATCTATCAACTTAAAAATTATTTCTTTGTTAAACCGAACGTATCAACCATCAAACCAAGCCCATCTTTTGAACCCAAACTGCCTGTTTCCGCTTATACATTTCTGATAACTCAACTATTCCACGTCGACGATCGGGCAATCAAGTGAATCGACTCAATCAACCGAGCCGGATCACATCATGATTTGGCCAAGAATGCCTAATTTCCAGCAATCAATTGATCCCCAAATTGAAAGAGATCCAATCGGCCAAGCCCTAGGAATTGGGGATTTTTGGATTCGAATGTGTGCTACCAATAGGAGAATAGCTTAAACGATGAGATATTGAGTTTAATCACGGCTGAAAACACAAGCAAGAACAGCAAAAAGATTAGATAATGAATCGGCACAAGTAGGAATAAAGAAGTAAATCGAAACAGTAAGAAATAAAGAAAAGTCCTAAGAATCCTTGAATTCCCGAAAGAATTCACAAATCCCTTCAAACGGCTCTAATCTCCCCTCCAATGAATATCAATGGCAAGAAGAAGGTTGAAGATGGCTCCCACAATCCAAAGATTGTTAAAACAGCTTCTAAAGAAAGCTCAAGATAGAATTCTTGGAGAAAAACCCCAAAGAAAATTCTGCACTCAAACAAATCTGAAATTTGATAAAAAAATAATAATGAGATGTGTTTTTCAAAGGGTGGCCGACCAATGCTTATATAGGCCTCCAACAAATCCTAATCTAATTAGAAAACTTAAAATTTAAACCTAATTAAGAGAAATTATAGGGAAATTTCGGCTGGCCACTTAAATGGGCTGTTTTGGGCCAAAATTTAACATGTATCTTTCCTAGAGCCTAAAATTTCAATTAACAATTCAAATGTTTACAAATTGGGCCCTTTGACATTTTTGGCCTGATTTTCAACTAAATATGCATAGTTTTCTTGATTGGGCTGGAATTTGCTTATTGGGCCTCGCCTTCAAGAATTTGGGCTCGTGATCCATCTCCTTCCGAAATTGGGTTGTTGACGCTCGTAACGGAGATCCAATGCGTTTTGGCTGCAAGATTTGGTTTCTTGGACCAAGATTTCCAAGATTTGAAATCTTGATTTTCTTGATTCTTGAAATCTCTTCGAACAGCAAAATTGGGCCAAGATTCGGTTTCTTGATTTTCTTGAAAACAAGAAAGTGAATCTTGATTTTCTTGTTCTCTCGTGTATGCATCTAAGGCCTTGCTAACAAACTCTTGAATGGTCCCATTTAGTTTGGACCGCATTTGTCAGGCCTTTGATCTCGTTATTGGGTTTTGTGGCAATTTGAGCCCATCACTTTCTTGAACTTGGGTTGGGCCTTTGTGACTCGTATCACCTAAGAAGCCTTGAAATCCCAAAATATTTCACAACTCCCTTCAAACTACTCTAATCTCCCCTCCAATGAAGATCAATGGCAAGAAGAAAGCTGAAGATGGCTCCCACAATCAAAAAGATTATTAAAACAACTTCTAAAGAAAACTCAAGAGAAAATTCTTGGAGAACTCAAAGAGAATTTTCACTCAAAGCAAATTTGAAATTTTTAAAGTGTTTCTAATGTGTTTACAAGGGTGGCCGGCCATGCCTATTTATAGGCCTTAATATTTTCCTAATCCTATTAGAAAACTAAAACTAAAAAAACTCCTAATTAAATATTAAAGAGAAATTCGGTCAAGGGCCTTAAATTGGGCCTCTTGGACTGAATAATTACATAACAATTAATTTAGAAAGTCTAAAATTGAAACTAAGAACTATTTTTTTACAAATTGGGCCACTTTACGATTTGGCCTGATTTTCAACTAAGTATGATTTTGACTTCTTGGTTGGGCTTGGAATCGTCTTATTGGGCCTTGCCTTCAAGAACTTGGGCTTGTAGTCCATCTCTTACCGAAATTCGTTCGTTGATGCTCGTAACGGAGATCCAATGCACCTTGGCTGCAAGATTCGGTTTCTTGGACCAAGTGATAGAGGGTTGCACACGGACCAAGATCGAGTCGTCAAGTCACGGGACACTCCTACAAAAACTCTAAACGTTTGGATCTGAAATGAAACAGCAAAACTAAATTAGAATCAATTAGATCTGGAAACTAAAAATCCCCAAATCAATAAAGAACAGCCAAGAATCAAAACACTTATGAATAGATGTTCTTGGAAGCCAAGAACACGAAATTAAGCCCCAAGATTAACTTCTAATCAGCCGCAACTATCAAAGAACACAAAACAACAACTAATTAAAAACAGATTACGAAATCAATGGACACTAGTTATAGGGATTGGACTGCAAGAAAAGGGGGATTTTTGTGAATAAAAAACGTTTCTTTATCTCGAAGGAAGTGCCGAATCAGATCTTGAAGTTTGGAATGGCTGAAACGAAACAAGAACAATTAATCCCAAATTATTCAACAAAACGGCACAAGCAGAATTTAATAAAGAGGAATGAACAACAAAAGAATAAAGAAAAGTCCTAAGAAGCCTTGAAATCGATAAAGATTTAACAACTCCCTTCAAATGGCTCTAATCTCCCCTCCAATGAAGAACAATGGCAAGAAGAAGGCTGAAGATGGCTCCCACAATCAAAAATATTGTTAAAACTACTTCTAAAGAAAACTCAAAAGAAAATTCTTGGAGAACTCAAAGAGAATTTTCACTCAAAGTGATAGGGGGTTGCGCGTGGACCAAGATCGAGTTGTCAAGTCACGGGAAACTCCTACGAAAACTCTAAACATTTGGATCTGAAACGAAACAGCAAAACTTAAGTAGAATCAATTAGATCTGGAAACTAAAAATCCCCAAATCAATAAAGAACAGCCAAGAAACAAAACACTTATGAATAGATGTTCTTGGAAGCCAAGAACACGAATTTAAGCCCCAAGATTAACTTCCAACCAGCCGAATCTATCAAAGAACACAAAACAGCAAATAAATTAAAACAGATTACGAAATCAATTGGAACTAATTCTAGGGATTGGACGGCAAGAAAAGAGGGATTTTTGTGAATCAAAAATGTTTCTTTATGTCGAAGGAAGTGCCGAATCAGATCTTGAAGTTTGGAATGGCTGAAACGAAACAAGAACAATTAATCCCAAATTATTCAACAAAACGGCACAAGCAGAATTTAATAAAGAAGAATGAACAACAAACGAATAAAGAAAAGTCCTAAGAAGCCTTGAAAACCCGAAATATTTCACAACTCCCTTCAAACGGCTCTAATCTCCCCTCCAATGAAGATCAATGGCAAGAAGAAGGCTGAAGATGGCTCCCACAATCAAAAAGATTGTTAAAACTACTTCTAAAGAAAACTCAAGAGAAAATTCTTGAAGAACTCAAAGAGAATTTTCAGTCAAAACAAATGTGAAATTTTCAATGTAATTGTAATGTGTAATTCAATGTGTTTAAGGGTGGCTGGCCAAGCCATATTGATACGAGTCACAAAGGCCCAACCCAAGCTCAAGAAGGTGATGGGCTCAAATCAAGAAGCCCACCCATACTTAATTGAAAATCAAGCCAAATTGTCAAAGTTGCCCAATTCGTAAAGTTTTATTTTTTTTAATACTTAGTTAAATTTTTATGTAAATATTCAGTCCAAGAGGCCCAATTAAAAGCCCTTGGCCAAATTTCCATTTAAATATTAAAGTAATTAGGAGTTTTTTTATTTTTAGTTTTCTAATTAGATTAGGAAAACACTTGAGAGGCCTATATAAAGGCTTGGTGATGTGATCCAGCTCGGTTGATTGAGTCGATTCACTTGATTGCCCGATCGTCGACGAGGAATAGTTGAGTTATCGGAAATAGGATGAAATAAGGCTAAAGATGCGGAAGCTTTCAAATGGTTTTAAAGGTTGGCTAAGGTGATGGTAAATTTTATAAGGGTAGTAGGCTCGATTTAAGTATAAAAATAAGAAAAATCGAAGTTGATAAATGAAGGCTCGATTTTGTAAAAAGATATTAAAGTTGGGTAAAATCTAGGATAGTCGGTGGAATGGATAAATGAGCTTAAACACCAGAAACGATTCAACACTAAAAGTGTCACCCCGATTTCTATTCGGTTCAAGGTGGGATTGCGGAATTGTAGAAGGTTGAGCGCCACACCAAAGCAAGGTGATAAGTTCAAAAGAGAACGATAGACGCCACTAGCACGCTAGATAAGTCAGATCAAAACTCGTACGAATTTAGAGAGGAGAAAACTCACTCTTTGAACAAAGTTCATTCAAATGATCAAAAGTCAAAAGTCCTCTACAAATGAAAGAAAACAAATATTTATAGGCACATAGATGACATTCAAATTCGGCATCTAGGTGTTCACACAATAATAAAAACGTTCACACTAATGTATTAAAATAGTTCATAAATTCGGCAGATTCATGCACTAGCTGAATGGACACTTTCTTCCCCCTTAGTTTGTGCATGAATGCTTAGTCATAAAGAAAGGCTTCAAGTGACTTGTATGTGCACCAAAAGGTTGCATTCATCTCCTTGGGACGTTCATGCACTTGTATGGACCATGTATCTTCATAATTAAACACTTTAATGGCATGTAAGTTCATAAATGGTAGCATGAACCTAGTAAATTCGTTCTCCCCTTTGTGCATGCACTTAATTCAATCAATGTGTTGAATTATTGAGTTAATTCCTTCCCTTGGACGTTCTTGAACCCATCCATGCATGTGTAGTAGCCTATAGGTCAATTCAAAGTGTGAACATGTTCAAGGAGCTCTATGGTCAACATAGAATTAGTTAGCAGCTACTTCTTGGCCGAATAAGTGCCTTGGAAAGTTAAGAGACAGCCACCATACATGCACTTAAGCCATTCATGCATTCTATCATCCCATGCATTTGATCCATTCATGGACTAGCCTTTAATGTCCATACATGCATTCGACACATGCATGAATTTGTAGAAACATTGCATCTAGCCGTACATGCACCAGCATTTAATACTTCTTCATTCATGAGTGTGGAATGCCCAAAAGAGATGTTTCTTCATTCATACATTGTACCGTCCAAAGGAATGTACCTACATGAAATAAACAAGTCATTAAGACATCTCATGAACACTCATAAATTCGGCATGATGTGAACACATTAATGTCATGCATTAATTCGGCTATGTGAACATAATCAATTTATATAATGACAATGATATATTAATAACAAATATTAATATAAGACAAGTTTAATGCTTAAATGAATATGTGCAAATTTTATTTAATGTATTAAAGACAAAACCGAGTTTAAACTAAAATGAGCTAAGTTTTAGCTCGTGAGCTAAAGTTGAGCTGAGGCTAAACTCCTAAGCTGAAGTTGAGCTAAGGTTTAGCTCGTGAGCTAAATATGAGCTAGGAGTGAGCTCGGTTTAGCTCAGGCAAGTTGGATCGAGCTTGAATAAGCTGGATTTGAGCTAGACGGAGCTCGTGGAGCTGGAAACGAGCTGGGATCAACTTGCCAACATGTCAATGCTCGGCTTGAAGACTTGCTCGATGAAGTTCGCGGGGCGTGCTCGTATCATTCCCCCCTCTTTTAGGCGACTTGTCCTCAAGTCGAGCCGTTTGTCCATGGGAGAACTTTGACTCATGCATGGTTTTCCTCGGTCAAATGGGATGGAAGATGTCACACAAACCTGAAAAATTCTTACCACAGCCAATAAAAGAAACTCAAAGGAGTCAAATTCAAATGTGTTCGATAGTTCATAAAATATTCATTCAATCGAACATAGGCCAAAAATCTCAATTGGACAAAGCAAGCATACATAAATTTATCAAAGAGTTTCGTTAGACCATCGTTACAAACATGAAAACTAAGTTGGATCAAGGGATAATTGGTTAAAAATGATGGTAGGCACTTAAACACATTATTCCTCATCCAAAACATTTTAATTTCTTTAATCGAATATAGTAACTCATTTGGTCCTTTGTCTTGCTCATGCAAGGTATGCCATGGCCAAAGGTATGCTAATTCTTCCTTTCGTTTTTGAACAACATGAGGGGAGTCTCCAAATTCCAACATAATAATCACATCATCACAATTCCAAAAGGAAAAATCCATCACTCAAAGTATAAATAATTTCCAAACAACCAATCAATGGAATTTTCAACTTCAATCGAAGTGAGCAAAGATATTTGAAAATTTTCAGATGACTTACCTTGACGAATATGAAGAGAAGAAAATTGAGGATTGGGTTTACCTTTCTCAGTCAAAATGAATCTTCTCTCTTTGGATAGATAACGTAAGACAAACCTATTACTTCGATAAATTTGAATAGGTGGTGACGCACCATGACATGTCTTGCTCCTCGAGGGGTGGAATTCACAAAAATAAGACGGGTTAGTATTATCGAAAACTATGGACTTAAATGGAAAAGGAAAGTTACCATGGAAATTTGATTCAATTCCAAAAACATAGGTTGGCCTTACCTTCTCGAAATGAAACGAAAATTTCAAATGTGGCCAAACAAGGTGATTAATAAATGAATCAAAATTGAAACCCAAATCATGAATTTCACCTTCTTATCAAAAATTCGAACTTCAAGCAAACATAATTTCAATGTAAATGATGCAAAGCGCTTAATGTTTCCATAAAATGAATTCATGTAGCAAATACCAGGCTTGAACACACGAACTTGATTAGGAATTCCAACAAGCAACATATTAGAAGAAGATATAATCAACTCACCACACGAATGATATTTCACTAGTTTGAACACACATGTTGATTTGACAAAACCGAGCATACCAAAATGCAAAGGTTCATACTTCAAGAGTATTAATCGGGAATGCAAATCACTACATGGAAATTTCGCACAAAAACTCAAAGATTGTTCATGAAGAACACAATTGCACATATCATGTGAAGATCTTTTAACATGGATGCCAAACAAAGAATTTTTAACGAACATGCAACTTTTCAAACAGGCAGATTTATCACAAATCAATTGAGTAGGCATATTTAAACATAAAGATTTAACACATGAATTCAAAAAGTTTACAGGGTCAAACACATGAGAATTTTTACGTGACAGACTTTGATCAAACATGTTCAAAATTTGCTTAGGAAAAACTAATCCAATGTTGTCAACAAATTTGCCAATGTAGTAATCGTCATAAAAAAACTGTATATGGCACATTTTAAAACAAAATCGTTAACAACAGTAAGTGAACAAAAATTATCCAAATCAAGTGACTTTGATTCGATAAACAAAGAATCCTTACCTTCCTTACCTTCAATCGCAAGTGGGTTGTAGTCATTCGCGAACTTACCTTTTTCGAACAACCTAAAACACCTCTCGTTTGGAAGGTAATGTAGATGGAATTGGTCGCACAAACTTCTAGGAACCTGAAAAGTTAACTCACAAGAAGATCGAACAGGTGGGTTAGTGGAAATAATCCTCACTTGCTCACTTGTTTTCTCACTCGATTCTTTTTCTTCTGGATCACTCGTTTCTTTTGTTTCAATTTCTTTTTCATCTTCTTTTTCACTCTCAAATTTCTTTTCATTTCCTTTTTCATTTTCTTTTTGCTTTTCAAAGGCTTTTTCAAAGGCTTTTTCAAGTTCTCTCAAGATTCGCTCATTTTCTCTCTTACTTGCCTCTTGCCTCTCTTTTCTTTTATTTCATTTTCTTTTTCTTCTCTTGCTTTTTCTTTTTCTTTTCTTTTCTTTGTTTTCTCTTTACAAGAATGTACAAAAGAATGATGAGAATACAAATCTTGTTCGAAAGATGAAGAACTATTTGCATATGATTCACAATCAAAACTTCGTGAAGAATACTCCGGGTAAGATTTCTTTGAAGATCTAGTAGGAGTATGTCTTTCTCTTCGAACGCCATCTTGGAATGAATCAAAATCGTAATCAGCTTCTCGTCTTCTCAAATTTCTTGATGAAAAGGACTTTCGATCGAAGTCACTTCTCGAATTCGCTGAGGAATATGCGTCATAGTATAAACCTCTTTGTCTCGAAGTAGATGGCGAAAAGGAATCACGATAGGAACTTTTTCTTAAGTAGTAGTCGGGGGTATATCTCCGTGGGGTTCTTGGTTCCGTTTTACGACTTGAAGAAACTCGATCACTTTGGTCTCGTTTAGTCACCATTCTTCGCTTTTCTTGAACCAAATATTGGTATTCCGATTCGGTGAACTCTTCGTATGACATGATTTTGTTGCTAAAAAGAAAATGTTAGATCACAAAACAAAATAAAAAAAATGAAGTACCTCACCACAAACCTCACAATTTCGCTCGGAAAGAAAATTGGATAACACTCCACTCGTGTTTACACTTGTCTAATGGCTTTTGCTCGCTCTAATGTACTCACCACTCGTGCCTTTTTCCGCTCGTCTCACTCTCGTGAATTCGTATTTTGTTTCAAGAAGACTTATTGCGGCTTAGAGGGTCGGCTTCAAATGGGTTACAAGGGATAACGTCGGGTGTAGGGTAGGCTAAACAAAGAAAATAAAAATCAAAGTATGTGTGGCGTTTGGGGGGGTAGAGGGAATGGTAAAATGAATGGATGCTCGGAAGCAACAAAAAAACAAAATAAAACTCACAAGACTTTTCACTTTTGTTTTTTTTCTTCTTTTTTTTAACTCGATTTTTTTTGTCACTTTTTTTTTCCTTTTTTTCGATTTTTTTTTTGAATTTTTTTTTGACTTCCTTTTTTTTTCAATTACAATATGCTGAAATACAAAGGAAGAAGAGACGAAAAAAAATTACAACCTAAATTTTTTTTTTACGTTACAAACCTACTCCGAGCTTGGTACGAACGTCGGCACTCCTCGTTTTAGTAGCTCTGATACCAAATGATGTGATCTGGCTCAGTTGATTGAGTCGATTCACTTGATTGCCCGATCGTCGACGAGGAATAGTTGAGTTATCGGAAATAGGATGAAATAAGGCTAAAGATGCGGAAGCTTTCAGATGGTTTAAAGGTTGGCTAAGGTGATGGTAAATTTATAAGGGTAGTAGGCTCGATTTAAGTATAAAAATAAGAAAAATGGAAGTTGATAAATGAAGGCTCGGTTTTGTAAAAAGATATTATAGTTGGGTAAAATCTAGGATAGTCGGTGGAATGGATAAATGAGCTTAAACACCAGAAACGATTCAACACTAAAAGTGTCACCCCGATTTCTATTCGGTTCAAGGTGGGATTGCGGAATTGTAGAAGGTTGAACGCCACACCAAAGCAAGGTGATAAGTTCAAAAGAGAACGATAGACGCCACTAGCACGGTAGATAAGTCAGATCGAAACTCGTACGAATTTAGAGAGGAGAAAACTCACTCTTTGAACAAAGTTCATTCAAATGATCAAAAGTCAAAAGTCCTTTACAAATGAAAGAAAACAAATATTTATAGGCACATAGATGACCATTCAAATTCGGCATCTAGGTGTTCACACAATAATAAAAACGTTCACACTAATGTATTAAAATAGTTCATAAATTCGGCAGATTCATGCACTAGCTGAATGGACACTTTCTTCCCCCTTAGTTTGTGCATGAATGCTTAGTCATAAAGAAAGGCTTCAAGTGACTTGTATGTGCACCAAAAGGTTGCATTCATCTCCTTGGGACGTTCATGCACTTGTATGGACCATGTATCTTCATAATTAAACACTTTAATGGCATGTAAGTTCATAAATGGTAGCATGAACCTAGTAAATTCGTTCTCCCCTTTGTGCATGCACTTAATTCAATCAATGTGTTGAATTATTGAGTTAATTCCTTCCCTTGGACATTCTTGAACCCATCCATGCATGTGTAGTAGCTATAGGTCAATTCAAAGTGTGAACATGCTCAAGGAGCTCTATGGTCAACATAGAATTAGTTAGCAGCTACTTCTTGGCCGAATAAGTGCCTTGGAAAGTTAAGAGATAGCCACCATACATGCACTTAAGCCATTCATGCATTCTATCATCCCATGCATTTGATCCATTCATGGACTAGCCTTTAATGTCCATACATGCATTCGACACATGCATGAATTTGTAGAAACATTGCATCTAGCCGTACATGCACCAGCATTTAATACTTCTTCATTCATGAGTGTGGAATGCCCAAAAGAGATGTTTCTTCATTCATACATTGTACCATCCAAAGGAATGTACCTACATGAAATAAACAAGTCATTAAGACATCTCATGAACACTCATAAATTCGGCATGATGTGAACACATTAATGTCATGCATTAACTCGGCTATGTGAACATAATCAATTTATATAATGACAATGACATTTTAATAACAAATATTAATATAAGACAAGTTTAATGCTTAAATGAATATGTGCAAATTTTATTTAATGTATTAAAGACAAAACCGAGTTTAAACTAAAATGAGCTAAGTTTTAGGTCGTGAGCTAAAGTTGAGCTGAGGCTAAACTCCTAAGCTGAAGTTGAGCTAAGATTTATCTCGTGAGCTAAATATGAGCTAGGAGTGAGCTCGGTTTAGCTCAGGCAAGTTGGATCGAGCTTGAATAAGCTGGATTTGAGCTAGACGGAGCTCGTGGAGCTGGAAACGAGCTGGGATCAGCTTGCCAACATGTCAATGCTCGGCTTGATAGACTTGCTCGATGAAGTTCGCGGGGCGTGCTCGTATCATATTTCATCTATATTCAGCAAAAAGTTCTCTCTCTATGGCTGATTACATCTATTTATAATGCTAAAACAAGGTAACCGAATGGTCAAAAACATCCACTTAATGTGACATAAAAACTGATGTCTTTTCTTATTCTTTGAACCAAATAACTCCTTCCATAAAATCAGTTTAATTCAGCTGATTTGAATGTCTTTAATGGCTTAGAAAATGACTCTTGAGTTGTCCTTGGCTAGTTGAATAGACACCATCTCTTAACCAGCTCCTTAATGACATTCAAAGGCTTGATTAATTTCTCTTGAAAGCTCCAAAAACGGCTGGAAGTGGAAGAGTTGCTGCTGAATTTTAAAGGGCATAAAATGCTCTTTAAAAACTCCTTTAATGATTTTTAAGCTCCCTTTATAACAGCCCCTTTAATTGTAACTCAAAAGAACTTGAACAGCCACTTAATTAAATGTGTAACAGCCTTGAATTGTAACCACTATAAGCTAAAAAGTCACCTGTAATAAACACATTAAAATGAGTTTATTAAACAAATGAAAACACTTATTAATCATAACAAACATTAAACTTACTTAAATAAATGAACTAAAACACATATGCAATAATTATTCCAGCAACTAGTTTAATTAAAGAAGCATAATTTAAAAAAAAAACTTAATTTATGCATCAATAAATAATCCTAGGAACTAGATCAATTAAGAACAACACTTATTAAATAAAGTTCAACAAAAACACTTATTAATTAAAACTAAGATGAGTTGAATAAATGTCCAGCAACTCATTTATTAAACTAAGATGCTTAAATGCATGGTTTTGAAATGCAAATTTAACTAACATGAAAGTTACATAATTAAACTAACTTGACTTAATTTAATGATGCAAACTTAACTAACATGAAAGTTACATAATGCATGACTTTATTAAATGCAGAACACATATTAATGATGTGCAAACTATGACATAATTAAAAACACAAACTAAAATAACTAAAAATTAATGAATCAAAGTCCTTATTTTCCAGCAGCCAAATTGACAAACTAAAATTAAAAACTTCATTTTGCACTTGGGCCCCTCGAGTTTGGACCAATCTCGGTAGCATCGAGTTGTGTCGTAACATGATGCGACCGTGATCACATCATACCCTCCCTCTTGAAAACGATTTGTCCTCAAATCGGGCCACTTGCTCGAGAAAAAGTTTTCAAGATCATGACCCCCTTTGTTCATGATCCGAAAAGAATTATTTTCAAAATTCTGGGAACCACAAATGGCTCGGCAAGAAAGAAGGTCATTTGCATGCCATCCCTCTTTAGAAGGGTACCACCTAACATCGTCACCTACAAAACAATAAAACAAATTAGTGACACAATGAAGGTTAAACACAAAAGAACTTTCCAGGATTTTAGTCACAACTTGAACAAATAAACTCAAAAGAACAACACATGAATCAATACCGGGATCAAAAACAGAAATTGGTTTTACCTTTTTCTTTGATGGAAACAAACCTGATTCACAAGGTATTTGAAGATTATAGTTTTGAAAATTAGAATTCCATGGTCCAAATCCCTTTAACAATGATATGGAACAACATTCACCGGGATCAAAGACAAAATTTTTGTTCACCATTTCAATTTGACCAGAAAAATTTATGGCTAGTAACTTATGAAGAACTTGAAGCACATTAAAGTTAAAATCATGCAACACATGTTCGAATTCATTAAGCAACAATATACAACAACCTCTAGAATAAAAAATTTGATTTTGACTTGGCAAGCCAACGAAATTAACATGTTTGGTTTTCGAACTAAATAAAGATAAAAGTTGAAGCAAATAGAAGGGGTCAACACATTGATTCAAAATACAATTTTGATACTCACCTTCGCTTGAGGTCAACTTAAGAATACAGGCTCCGGGTTAAAAAACATGGTTTTGATCGGTCGTTCCGTAACGTAACAAAAACTTCACTTTCACCAAGACATCACACATGCCAAATAAAGAAGATGTAGGCAAAAATAAATTCAAACAATCAAATCTCTCAAATCTCATGCAAATATACGAAGATCTCACACTAAGAGTTAAAAAATTTTCATTACCATCACGATCAAACAGATTGAGCGTTTCACATGAAAGCTCTTTATCAAACATGATCAGATTTTGTATTTGTGGATTTAATCGAACAACATCAAAAGATTTTTCAACACAAAACTTATTGAGTGAACAACTCTTTATGCCTCCACTTAAAACGAATTTATCAACCACAAATAGCGAGTAACAATTAACCAAATCAAAATAAGGAGATCTTTTTAAAACTAAGTTATCGGAGATTTTATCAACAACTTTCAAACCTGATTGCCATGATTCATTGACTAAAAACTCCTTACCTTGCTTACCTTTAAGCGCTTGAACCTTACCTTTTTCGATCAAATGGAATCGTCTCTCATCAAGAAGGTAATGAAGTTGAAACTTGTCATTTGAATCTCTAGAAACCTGGAAAGAAGAAACAATATGAGGACAACTTGCAGATTGGTTAGTAAAAACATTCCTCACTTTTTCTTGTTGACTTTCATCTTTTTCACTCGTTTTTTTTCAACTTCTCTTTCTTTTTCCACAATCTCTTTGTTTGTTGAAAACTCACTTTCACTCATCAATTCTCTTTCATTTTCAACAACACTTGTTTCTCGCACTCTTTCTTTTCTTTCTCCAATCTTTTTCTCTTTTTCAATTTTTGTTTCTTTTTCGGTTTCTTTTTCTCTCGTCACTCTTTTCTTCTCTCAACTTTATTACAAAATGGCGATAATACAAAAGAATCAGAACAATAGACTTTTCGTTGGAAAGAAGTGGAAGAATCTTCATAAGAGTCACGATCAACTCTTCGTGAATAAACCTCTATGGATGAGTTCTTATACGAAACACATTCACTTCTTCGTAAGGATTTTTTCGTAGATGAATACTTTGTTGCATACGAAGAATGACTTGTGATTTCTCGTTCGTTACCTTGATAGGCTTCAAACTTGTAGCTGGATTTATTTCGGCCTAACTTCCTTGAAGAATAGGAATCTAGATAAGGGTCTCTTTTCACATATTCGTCGAATGTTTGTCTCCTTGATGATCTCATTTTCGTCCTTTCATTTGGATAAATTTTCTCCCGTTGGGTTCTTGCTCGATGACTCCGCTCTTCGACACGATCTAATCGTTTCTTGATGGGTTTGAGTTTTCGATCAAATAGATGCTCCATTTCATGTGTAAAGGCTTGCAGTGTAAAATCTGGCACACTTCCTCCAACAATTGTTACAGGACGGAATCCAACTCCCTTGTCTGAATTTTTTTCCAGACTTCGTGACATTTTTTTAAAAACTCACAACAAAGAATCTCACTATCCACTCACAAAGAAATCTCACACACTTGGCTTTTTTCTCTCTCGAATAAACTCACTACTCTCTTGGCTCTTTCCACTACTCCTCCTCTCTAAGTTCTTAGGAATTATTTAAACTTAAAAAGCAATTGTTGTGGGTCGGCTTACAAACTTGATGTTTGGGCTTGGTAAGATTATTGTAGGACAAAGGAAGGTAGGCTTGAAACAAAGAAATGAAAATGTTTGGGTGTGGCGAAATAGTAGAAGGTAATAATGACTAAAATTTGGGCAGCAAACAAAAAACTAAATTTCAAAACTAGCTCTTTTTTTTTACAATTTTTTTTTCACAATTTTTTTTTCAAAATTTTTTTTCACAACTTGATATCCAATCTTTTAAGTTTGAATGGAAACTAGTTTTTTTTTGAATTTTTTTTGAGTTTTTTTTCGAGAAACTACTATACCGTAATGCCGTCAACGTCGATTCTTACTCCAAATTCGCTAGCTCTGATACCAATTTGATACGAACTCGTCTCGTGATGTTTTGAGTCGTATGTGTTGCCCAATCGTGAATTGAGTAAGGATGGATTCGTTTCGGTTTTAAAATGAAACAAAATAGAGATAATGGCTTCAAACAAAGGTAATAAACAAAATGAAGAGGAAACAATAACAAATTAATTGGCTAAGACCGAAAATGAACCAACAATAACGAATTGTTGACCCGAATCTCAAAATGGTCTTTAGGTGTTTTCGGTTAAAGGAAACAGGAAAGGAACCTTGACCCACTATCAACTATGATAGGAACCAAAGGTATATTGAACGCCACACCAAAGGTGATAAGTTCAGCAACAAAGAAAAGATGGACGCCACAAGTTATGCTTGATAAGTCAAATCAATTCCAAAAGAACAAAGAGAATTGGATAGCTCACAATTCAAATATTTCATCTATATTCAGCAAAAAGTTCTCTCTCTATGGCTGATTACATCTATTTATAATGCTAAAACAAGGTAACCGAATGGTCAAAAACATCCACTTAATGTGACATAAAAACTGATGTCTTTTCTTATTCTTTGAACCAAATAACTCCTTCCATAAAATCAGTTTAATTTAGCTGATTTGAATGTCTTTAATGGCTTAGAAAATGACTCTTGAGTTGTCCTTGGCTAGTTGAATAGACACCATGATACGGACGTTGCGCGCGGACCAAGATCGAGTTGCCAAGTCACGAGAAACTCCTATGAAAGCTCTAGACAAATCAGATCTGAAATCAAAACAAAGAACAAGATTAAAAACAAATCAGAGTTGAATTGAAATCCCCCAAATTCAATTAAAAGAGCAGCAAGAAACAAAGAAATAGAAAAAAACGAATCAAACGGAATTGAAAGTATGGAAAGGATGCGAATCTGCCAAGGGATTGATTCGGCCAAGAATGCCTAATTTCCAGCAATCAATTGATCCCCAAATTGAAAGAAATCCAATCGGCCAAACCCTAGGAATTGGGGATTTTTGGGTTCGAATGGGTGCTGCCAATAGGAGAACAACTTAAACGATGAAATCTTGAGTTTAATCAATGCTGGAAAACAAACAAGAACAGCAAAATATTAAATGAGAAATCGGCAAAGTATAAGCAAAGAAAAGTAAAGAAAGAAATCGAAAACAGCAAGAATTAAAGGATAAGTCCTAAAGATCCATGAAATCCCGAAAGATTTCACAAATCTCTTCAAACGGCTCTAATCTCCCCTCCAAAGAATATCGATGGCAAGAAGAAGGTTGAAGATGGCTCCCACAATCAAAAGATTGTTAAAACAACTTCTAAAGAAAACTCAAAAGAGAATTCTTGGAGAAAACCCCAAAGAAAATTCTGCACTCAACAAATCTAAAATTTGATGGAAAAAATAATAATAAGATGTTTTTACAAAGGGTGGCTGGCCAATGCTTATATAGGCCTCCAACAAATCCTAATCTCACAAGTAACTAATAAAAAATTAAACCTAATTAATAAAATAACAAGGTAAATTCGGCCATGCACTTATATGGGCTGTTTTGGGCCGAATTTTACATGTAATGCTCCTAAAGATTAAAAAATTAAATTAAACAAGTAAGATGTTTACAAATTGGGCCCTTTGACATTTTGGCCTGATTTTCAACTAAGTATGAAGAAATTTCTTGATTGGGCTGGATTTTGGTTATTGGGCCTCGCCTTCAAGAATTTGGGCTCGTGATCCATCTCCTACCAAAATTGGGTCGTTGACGCTCGTAATGGAGATCCAATGCGTTTTGGCTGCAAGATTTGGTTTCTTGGACCAAGATTTCCAAGATTTGAAATCTTGATTTTCTTGATTCTTGAAATCTCTTCGAATAGCAAATTGGGCCAAGATTCGATTTCTTGATTTTCTTGAAAACAAGAAAGTGAATCTTGATTTCTTGTTCTCTCATGTATGAATCTAAGGCCTTGCTAACAAGCTCTTGAATGGTCCCATTTAGTTTGGACCGCATTTGTCGGGCCTTTGATCT
The DNA here is from genome assembly GCF_007990345.1 of Gossypium hirsutum. Lineage (NCBI taxonomy): Eukaryota > Viridiplantae > Streptophyta > Magnoliopsida > Malvales > Malvaceae > Gossypium > Gossypium hirsutum. Next base: position 27,400,953 of record NC_053444.1, read on the forward strand.
CGTTAATGGGCCTTGTGGCAATTTGAGCCCATCACGTTCTTGAACTTGGATTGGGCCTTTATGACTCGTATCATTCCCCCCTTCCTCAAAAAGATTCGTCCTCGAATCTAAAAAATCAAATGAACTCGACTTTCCTTGATCGAACGGGACTAATGGCAATTGAGTCCACTGAAAAGAATAGCCATTAAATAGTAAATAGCAACGCAAACAAGCTTGTAGTCCAATTATAAGCATAATAGAACAGGTATAACGCATGTGAATGGACAGATTCAGATTACCATGCCTTAATCGACGGTCTATAGATTCACTCACACATGTATTATCAAAAATAAGAATCTTTTTATCAACCATCAAAATAGATTTATCATCAATAAATAAAATAGGACAGTCAAGCATGTTTCGATCTAAGTGTTCATGATACGAGTCACAAAAGCCCAAATTCTTGAAGGCGAGGCCCAATAAGCAAATTCCCAGCCCAATCAAGAAATCCATCCATACTTAGTTGAAAATCAGGCCAAATTGTCAAAGTGGCCCAAGTTGTAAAGTTTTATTTTTATTTTTATTTATTTATTTATTTACTTAGTTTAAATTTTTATGTCAATATTCAGTCCAAGAGTCCCAGATAAAATGACCTTTGACCAAATTTCCATATTAAAATAATTAGGAGTTTTTTTTTATTTTAGTTTTCTAATTAGATTAGGACTAGTTATAAGGCCTATTTAAAGGCATGGCTGTCCACCTTGTTAAACTGATAGAGGTTGCGCGCGGTCCAAGATCGAGTTGCCAAGTCACGAGAAACTCCTACGAAAGCTCTAATCGAACAGATCTGAAATCAAAACAAAGAATAAGATTAAAAAAAAATCAGATCTGGAAATTAAGATCCCCAAAACAATCAAGAACAGCCAAGAATCAAAGATCTTATGAATAGATGTTTTCGGAATGCAAAAACACGAAATCGATCTCCAAGATTGATTTTCAACAAGCCGAATCTGTCCAAGAACTAAACCGATGAATAAAGCCCCAAATTCCAGCAACTTGATTTTTCCCAAAATTGCTGCAACCTAAAACAATCAATTTTGACAAGAAGAATTCGACAAGATTAATTGGAAAAGATAAGTTTAGTCGAATTTGGCTACCAAGAATGAGTACCGATCGATCTTTTTGAGTAATAAAGATGGCTGGAAATTCACAAGAAGAATAAACAAGTTAGATCAAAAGAATCGGCATAAACAGAATTTAAAAGAAAAGAATGAACAGCAAGAAAGTAAATTGAAGTCCTAAAGATCCTTGAAATCCCGAAAGATTTCACAAATCTCTTCAAACGGCTCTAATCTCCCCTCCAAAGAATATCGATGGCAAGAAGAAGGTTGAAGATGGCTCCCATAATCAAAAGATTGTTAAAACAACTTCTAAAGAAAACTCAAGAGAGAATTCTTGGAGAAAACCCCAAAGAAAATTCTGCACTCAACAAATCTGAAATTTGATAGAAAAAATAATAATAAGATGTGTTTACAAACGGTGGCTGGCCAATGCTTATATAGGCCTCCAACAAATCCTAATCTCACAAGTAACTAATAAAAATTAAACCTAATTAATAAAATAACAAGGTAAATTCGGCTATGCACTTATATGGGCTGTTTTGGGCCGAATTTTACATGTAATGCTCCTAAAGATTAAAAAATTAAATTAAACAAGTAAGATGTTTACAAATTGGGCCCTTTGACATTTTGGCCTGATTTTCAACAAGTATGAAGAAATTTCTTGATTGGGCTGGATTTTGGTTATTGGGCCTCGCCTTCAAGAATTTGGGCTCGTGATTCATCTCCTACCAAAATTGGGTCGTTGACGCTCGTAATGGAGATCCAATGCGTTTGGCTGCAAGATTTGGTTTCTTGGACCAAGATTTCCAAGATTTGAAATCTTGATTTTCTTGATTCTTGAAATCTCTTCGAACAGCAAAATTGGGCCAAGATTCGATTTCTTGATTTTCTTGAAAACAAGAAAGTGAATCTTGATTTTCTTGTTCTCTCGTGTATGCATCTAAGGCCTTGCTAACAAGCTCTTGAATGGTCCCATTTAGTTTGGACCGCATTTGTCGGGCCTTTGATCTCGTTAATGGGCCTTGTGGCAATTTGAGCCCATCACGTTCTTGAACTTGGATTGGGCCTTTATGACTCGTATCATTCCCCCTTCCTCAAAAAGATTCGTCCTCGAATCTAAAAATCAAATGAACTCGACTTTCCTCGATCGAACGGGACTAATGGCAATTGAGTCCACTGAAAAGAATAGCCATGAAATAGTAAATAGCAACGCAAACAAGCTTGTAGTCCAATTATAAGCATAATAGAATAGGTATAACGCATGTGAATGGACAGATTCAGATTACCATGCCTTAATCGACGGTCTATAGATTCACTCACACATGCATTATCAAAAACAAGAATCTTTTTATCAACCATCAAAATAGATTTATCATCAATAAATAAAATAGGACTGTCAAGCACGTTTCGATCTAAGTGTTCATCAACACGATCTTTGTCGCTATCCGAGGAGTACAAAAGTGTTTCAAAGGTTTCAAGCATCTTACCTTGATAAGCAAAAGAATAAGGGTCGATTTTACCTTTTTCATTTAAAACAAACCTTCGTTCATCGGGGGCATAGTGTAGTCGAATCTCCGTTGTTGAGTTAACCTTTGTCAAATGGAACTCAAACTTCATGTACAACCACATAAACTGTTTAAGGCACGAATATAAATTGAAAACAAATTTGGAAAATTTCGTTACCTTATTCTCCAAAACAGATTTGGACAAATTCGAGGATTTTACACAAGGTAAATCAAGAGAATAACAAATCACGCTTCTTTTCGTAATGACTTTATCAACCACAATCGAAGAGTAACAATTAATCAGATCAAAATGAGGGAATCTTTTAAGAACTAAGTCACCAAAAGTTTTATCAAAAATTTTCAAATCTGCACTGGACTCGGTTTCTAAAATTTCCTTACCTCGCTTACCTTCGGGATCATGTAGTGTGATTTCATCTTTGCCTAAGTTGATCGTATGAAAGCGTCTTTCATTTGAGAGGTATTGAAGTTGAAAGTTATCTTTCGGTCCTTCGGGAACCTGAAAAGTAGCAACACAAGAAAAATTCATATCTTGGTTAGTGAAAACATTCCTCACTAGCCTTTCCTCGTCTTTTTCTTTTGTTTCTTTTTCTAACTCATTTTCTCTTCTTTCTTCAACTTCTTTTTCAATTTTCTTTTCTGTTTCACATTCCTTTTCACTCTCAATCTCTTTTTGCTCTTTTTCATTCTCTTTTCTTTTTCCTCACTTGTTTTAACAACAGAATTTTTCAGTTTGATTTGGTCATCATGGACTTGTTCCGGAGTGAGCGGCACTAAGGTGATTTTCCTTCCTTGATACTTGAAAGAATACCTATTGGTATGACCATCGTGAGTGACCTTTCGATCTAGTTGCCATGGTTCTCCTAGCAACAAATGGCAGGCTTGAATAGGTACTACGTCGCACACGACTTCGTCTTGATACTTACCGATAGAAAAGGCGATGCGCACTTGTTGAGTGACCTTAAATTGGCTTTCGTTGCTAAGCCCTTGTAGTTGATAAGGTCGTGGATGCTTGGTAGTGGTTAAGCAAAGCTTTTCCACCATCGTCGTGCTGGCTACGTTCGAGCAACTTTCACCATCAATAATAACTCTACAAAGCTTACCTTGTACATGGCAGCGAGTATGAAAGAGATGTTCTCGTTGCTGCTCGCTCTTTGGTTTTGCCAAAGATGATTGTCCACGATCATGAAATCATCATCCATTCTAGGGACACGTTGAGGGCCGCGCCTATGGGGCTGGTTATTCCTATATTCCCTGATTGGATCTCGATATTGAAGTTCTTGATTCATTCGTACCTCATTCAAAGTAGTATTCAATGCTTGAAGGGTAGCATTTATTTGTGTGATTGCAGCAGCGTGTCCTTCTAACTGTTGTTGGACTTCCATAAGTGTATCATTATGGTCATCTTTAGACATCTTCCAAAAAACTGCAAAAATAAACACTCAACACTCAAAAATAAAAGTTATCAAACCTCACCGTTAATCACTCAAAAAGAAAAAATCAAATTCTCAATGAGGTCGAATTCAATCTTGTGAGTTCTTTATCAGAGTTTATATCAACCAATTAGAGAGTGTGAACCAAACTACCAAAGAGTCCTAATTTGCACTAGGATGCCAAAAACTGACGAGACACCAATTGATTCGTGTTGCACCGAGGAAGAAGTTGTGCACACGTTTAAATCCTACTAACACAAGAAACAAGAAGGTGTTAGATAACGTAAAGGAAGAATAAAGGTAAACAAATGAAAACCTACAGCTAAGAATCAATAAAAATTGCTGAAAACAGAAAACCTGAAAAACTGCGGAGTAACTTGACAACTTCGTTCGAGGTGTTCCCAATCTCCAAAAATCACGAAATTAAATCTGGAGTGTCCTTATATATTGAATTTTTGATCTGGAAATTTTGGGCACCAAATTCAACCCTCTGCACCTTTTATTAAATTTTTATTGAATTTCGTCTTTTTTGATTTTTTGACTTTTTTGACTGATTTTTTTGCGGGAATAATTCTTTATATTCAATCACAGTTCCAAAAACATGTATGTAAAATTTTAGATCAATCGGATAACGTTTACCCACTCAAATGAATTTTTTTTAACAATTTTTCTGGGTAAAACTGCTGTTTATGCTTTAAAAAATAGAGATCAGTTTAGAAATCAACCAAGAACACCCAAAACGCCCAAAATCTGATACCAAATGATATAGAGGTTGCGCGCGGACCAAGATCGAGTTGCCAAGTCACGAGAAACTCCTACGAAAGCTCTAATCGAACAGATCTGAAATCAAAACAAAGAATAAGATTAAAAACAAATCAGATCTAGAAATTAAGATCCCCAAAACAATCAAGAACAGCCAAGAATCAAAGATCTTATGAATAGATGTTTTCGGAATGCAAAAACACGAAATCGATCTCCAAGATTGATTTTCAACAAGACGAATCTGTCCAAGAACTAAACCGATGAATAAAGCCCCAAATTCCAGCAACTTGATTTTTCCCAAAATTGCAGCAACCTAAAACAATCAGTTTTGACAAGAAGAATTCGACAAGATTAATTGGAAAATATAAGTTTAGTCAAATTTGGCTACCAAGAATGAGTACCGATCGATCTTTTTGAGTAATAAAGATGGCTGGAAATTCACAAGAAGAATAAACAAGTTAGATCAAAAGAATCGGCATAAACAGAATTTAAAAGAAAAGAATGAACAGCAAGAAAGTAAATTGAAGTCCTAAAGATCCTTGAAATCCCGAAAGATTTCACAAATCTCTTCAAACGGCTCTAATCTCCCCTCCAAAGAATATCGATGGCAAGAAGAAGGTTGAAGATGGCTCCCACAATCAAAAGATTGTTAAAACAACTTCTAAAGAAAACTCAAGAGAGAATTCTTGGAGAAAACCCCAAAGAAAATTCTGCACTCAACAAATCTGAAATTTGATAGAAAAAATAATAATAAGATGTGTTTACAAACGGTGGCTGGCCAATGCTTATATAGGCCTCCAACAAATCCTAATCTCACAAGTAACTAATAAAAATTAAACCTAATTAATAAAATAACAAGGTAAATTCAGCTATGCACTTATATGGGCTGTTTTGGGCCGAATTTTACATGTAATGCTCCTAAAGATTAAAAAATTAAATTAAACAAGTAAGATGTTTACAAATTGGGCCCTTTGACATTTTGGCCTGATTTTCAACTAAGTATGAAGAAATTTCTTGATTGGGCTGGATTTTGGTTATTGGGCCTCGCCTTCAAGAATTTGGGCTCGTGATCCATCTCCTACCAAAATTGGGTTGTTGACGCTCGTAATGGAGATCCAATGCGTTTTGGCTGCAAGATTTGGTTTCTTGGACCAAGATTTCCAAGATTTGAAATCTTGATTTTCTTGATTCTTGAAATCTCTTCGAACAGTAAAATTGGGCCAAGATTCGATTTCTTGATTTTCTTGAAAACAAGAAAGTGAATCTTGATTTTCTTGTTCTCTCGTGTATGCATCTAAGGCCTTGCTAACAAGCTCTTGAATGGTCCCATTTAGTTTGGACCGCATTTGTCGAGCCTTTGATCTCGTTATTGGGCCTTGTGGCAATTTGAGCCCATCACGTTCTTGAACTTGGATTGGGCCTTTATGACTCGTATCATAAACACTTATCATTATTATTAAAATTTCAGATTTGTTGAGAGCAGAATTTTCTTTGAGTTTTCTCCAAGATTTCTCTCTTGAGTTTTCTTTAGAAGTTGTTTTAACAATCTTGTGATTGTGGGAGCCATCTTCAACCTTCTTCTTGCCATTGATATTCTTTGGAAGGGAGATTAGAGCCGTTTGAAGGGAGTTGTGAGATCTTTCGAGATTTTAAGGCTTCTTAGGACTTATCTTTTAATTTCTTACTCTCAATTCTTTCTTTATTTCTACTTGTGCTGAATCATTATCTAATCTATTTTCTGTTCTTATTGTGTTTTCAGCCTTTTTCTATCTTAAGGAATCAGCCCAAAAATCCCCAATTTCTAGGGTTTTTCCATACTCTTTTTGGGTGAAATTAGATTGTCGAAAGTTGGGGAAAACTATCTTGGTGTTCAATTGGGCAGAATCACAATCTCCTTGAGGGTTTCAAGAACCCTAACACTTATTTCTATTCTCAATTTGATTCTTTGCTGATTTGGGGATTTTATTTCAGATCTGGAAATTCAAAGTTCTAATCTTTTAATTTTTCTGTTTCGTTTCGGATCTGATTGTTTAGGGTTTTCGTAGGAGTTTCCCGTGACTTGGCAACTCAATCTTGGTCCGCGCGCAACCCCGTATCAGTTCATCAACACGATCTTTGTCGCTATTCGAGGAGTACAAAAGTGTTTCAAAGGTTTCAAGCATCTTACCTTGATAAGCAAAAGAATAAGGGTCGATTTTACCTTTTTCATTTAAAACAAACCTTTGCTCATCGGGGCATAGTGTAGTCGAATCTCCGTTGTTGAGTTAACCTTTGTCAAATGGAACTCAAACTTCATGTACAACCACATAAACTGTTTAAGGCACGAATATAAATTGAAAACAAATTTGGAAAATTTCGTTACCTTATTCTCCAAAACAGATTTGGACAAATTCGAGGATTTTACACAAGGTAAATCAAGAGAATAACAAATCACGCTTCTTTTCGTAATGACTTTATCAACTACAATCGAAGAGTAACAATTAATCGGATCAAAATGAGGGGATCTTTTAAGAACTAAGTCACCAAAAGTTTTATCAATAATTTTCAAATCTGCACTGGACTCGGTTTCTAAAATTTCCTTACCTCGCTTACCTTCGGGATCATGTGGTGTGATTTCATCTTTGCCTAAGTTGATCGTATGAAAGCGTCTTTCATTTGAGAGGTATTGAAGTTGAAAGTTATCTTTCGATCTTTCGGGAACCTGAAAAGTAGCAACACAAGAAAAACTCATATCTTGGTTAGTGGAAACATTCCTCACTACCCTTTCCACATCTTTTTCTTTTGTTTCTTTTTCTAATTCATTTTCTCTTATTTCTTCAATTTCTTTTTCACTCTCAATCTCTTTTTGCTCTTTTTCATTCTCTTTTTCTTTTTCCTCACTTGTTTTAACAGAATTTTTCAGTTTGATTTGGTCCTCGTGGACTTGTTCCGGAGTGAGCGGCACTAAGGTGATTTTCCTTCCTTGATACTTGAAAGAATACCTATTGGTACGACCATCGTGAGTGACCTTTCGATCTAGTTGCCATGGTTCTCCTAGCAATAAATGGCAGGCTTGAATAGGTACTACGTCGCACACGACTTCGTCTTGATATTTACCGATAGAAAAGGCGATGCACACTTGTTGAGTGACCTTAAATTGGCTTTCGTTGCTAAGCCCTTGTAGTTGATAAGGCCGTGGATGCTTGGTAGTGGTTAAGCAAAGCTTTTCCACCATCGTCGTGCTAGCTACGTTCGAGCAACTTTCACCATCAATAATAACTTTACAAAGCTTACCTTGTACATGGCAGCGAGTATGAAAGAGATGTTCTCGTTGCTGCTCGCTCTTTGGTTTTGCCAAAGAGGGTTGTCCACGATCATGAAGATCATAATCAATTCTAGGGACACGCCGAGGAGCGCGCCTATGAGCAGGAGGCTGGTTATCCACATCGTCTTTAATTTGATCTCGATATTGAGGCTCTTGATTCAACCGCACCTCATTGATGGTAGCAGTCAAAGCTCGAAGAGCAGCAGCCTGTTCATCCAACTGTTGTTGGAATTTTTTAAATATGTCACTATTATTATCACCTGTAGACATTTTTTTAAAACCTGCAAAACACTCAACACTCAAAAATAAAAGTTATCAAACCTCACCGTTAATCACTCAAAGAAAAAATCAAATTCTCAATGAGGTCGAATTCAATCTTGTGAGTTCTTTATCAGAGTTTATATCAACCAATTAGAGAGTGTGAACCAAACTACCAAAGAATCCTAATTTGCACTAGGATGCCAAAAACTGACGAGACACCAATTGATTCGTGTTGCACCGAGGAAGAAGTTGTGCACACGTTTAAATCCTACTAACACAAGAAACAAGAAGGTGTTAGATAACGTAAAGGAAGAATAAAAGCAAACAAATGAAAACCTACAGCTAAGAATCAATAAAAATTGCTCAAAATAGAAAACCCGAAAAACTGCGGAGTAACTTGACAACTTCGTTCGAGGTGTTCCCGATCTCCAAAAATCACGAAATTAAATCTGGAGTGTCCTTATATATTGAATTTTGATCTGGAAATTTTGGGCACCAAATTCAACCTGCTGAATCTTTTTTAAATTTTTATTAAATTTCGTATTTTTGATTTTTTTGACTTTTTTGACTGATTTTTTGCGGGAATAATTTTTTTATATTCAATCACAGTGCCAAAAACATGTATGTAAAATTTCAGATCAATCGGACAACGTTTACCCACTCAAATGAATTTTTTTGAACAATTTTTCTGGGTAAAACCGCTGTCTGTGCTTTAAAAAAATAGAGATCAGTTTAGAAATCAACCAAGAACACCCAAAACGCCCAAAATCTGATACCAAATGATACGGACGTTGCGCGCGGACCAAGATCGAGTTGCCAAGTCACGAGAAACTCCTATGAAAGCTCTAGACAAATCAGATCTGAAATCAAAACAAAGAATAAGATTAAAAACAAATCAGAATTGAATTGAAATCCCCCAAATTCAATTAAAAGAGCAGCAAGAAACAAAGAAATAGAAAAAAACGAATCAAACGGAATTGAAAGTATGGAAAGGATGCGAATCTGCCAAGGGATTGATTCGGCCAAGAATGCCTAATTTCCAGCAATCAATTGATCCCCAAATTGAAAGAAATCCAATCGGCCAAACCCTAGGAATTGGGGATTTTTGGGTTCGAATGGGTGCTGCCAATAGGAGAACAATGATACGGCCACGCCTCGGGCACACTTTTGGACCAGCTCCCTAAGCATTGCTTGCAAATCCATGCAAGCTGAAATAGTTCAATTCCTTTTCGTTGAGCTCCGTTTAGCTCGTTTCCAGCTCACTCGAGCTCAAGTCAGCTCAATCGAGCTCAATTTAGCTACAATTCAGCTCATTTATTTTATTGGTTGAATAATTAGAGTATTTATTAACTTAGTTTAAGTTATTACAGCTCATAATTATGTTTTGATTTATTTCATGTTTTTAAAGTTGTCTTAGTCGAATTTAATATGTTTAGCTTAAGACTTTATTAAATCTGTCCAGCCGAATTTATGTGTCATGTTTATTAATATTCAAGTTGTCACAATGTTAATTAGGATGTTCACATTATGTTTTAATTAAGTTCATTTGTCTTATGTAGGTGCACCCGAATTTGAAGATACATTGGGCAGATTCATGCATGTAGATTCAATGAATGTGAAGGTACATCCATTTGGACGGCACATGCATGTAGGGAATTAATGCAAGGTGCATGCATAGAAAGGTTCAATGGACGGCAATCAAGAGGCATTTGCATGTTCATGATGGTCATTCATGTATTTGAAGATTCATGGATCAAATTAATGATGGACCATGCATTGGACGGTTCATGTATTGATCATGTGTTCACACCTTGTGTTCACACCATGATGACCATTCAGTTGGATGTTCACACACAAGAGTCTACTCAAGCTCCTTGTTCACACCAAGTTTGATCCTTCATGAAGCTTCATTTAATTAAGCCACTCATGGTGAAACAACATGAATTAAAGGCTCCATTAAAGGAGTTAGCCGAATCTAGCCATGCATGCATGAAGAACATTTATCCAAGTACATCAATGCATATTCATGAAGCTAACCACTCACCTCCCATTCGGCCGAACATGGACAAGAACATCATTGGACATTTTTCTAGAAGTTTCATGTTTTAATTAGGTACATTACTTAATTGTTAAGTTCATGAATGGACTATTCGGCTAGCATAAGATACTAGTATAAATAGTTGGTTATTTTCAATTGTAAGGGACTTTTTGCCATTTTGATAATATATTGAAGATTTGTGAGATTTTCTTCTCTCAATTTCGTCAAAGACTCGTTGGCTTATCTACTAGTTAGTGGCGTCAACCTTGCTCTTTGCAAAACTCGAACTTATCACTTTCAACCCAAAGTGTGGCGTTCATTTGATACCGAGGTTCCTATCTTTGATAGATAGTGGGTCGAGGTCCTTTTTCATCCGTTTCATCCACCTTAAAGACATATAAGATTCGGGTCAACATTTTCCTTAGTGTTGGTTCATTCTTGTTTTTAAGCCTTTCTTTCCATTTCACCTTAAACCAAAAAATTCCCTACCTTTAATATTTGTTTTTCCTTCTTCTTAGCCGAAATACCTTACCAACCAATTCCTTTTAACCTTAAATGAACCATAAACATCTTCATTGAACAAATATAACTCTTTGATTCAAGACGAACAAAACTTCATCGTTTGGACGATCGGGCAACGAAAACGACTCGGATTCATCAACGAGGCCGGGGCGTATCAAACAACTTAAACGATGAAATCTTGAGTTTAATCAATGCTGGAAAACAAACAAGAACAGCAAAATATTAGTGAAATTTCATTTTACACCCTTTTATATCCCCCGTAGTGAAATTTCACGCAATTAAAAAAAAAAATTTTCGATATAAAAAAAAAAGTGTTTCGAGTTTGTAAGTTTGGCATTTTCTTCCATTCATCTTCTAAGCCACACTTAGCCTAAAGCTTTTCTTGTTTCTTTTAGCCTACCCGTAACCTAACATCAATCCCTTGTAAAGCCATTTGAAGCCGACCCATTGAACTACGATAAGGTCACGACGAGTCACTTACGAAATCACGAGAGGAGATTGAGTGGAAAAAGGCACGAGTGTTGAGAGAGCATTAGAGAGAAAAAAAAGCCATTAAAGAGTGTAAACACGAGTGGAGTGTTATCAAATTTTCATTGTGAGTGAAACGTGAGATTTTTGTGGTGAGGTATTTACTTTCTATTTTATTTAATCATTTTAAAAAAAAATGTCACAAGAATTTTCCGAATCAGATTTCCAATATTTGAAGCAAGAGATACGTAGAATTGTGAAATCAAATTTTGATAAATTGCATGATCGATTGGATCGAGTGGAGGAAAGAGCCAGACGAAAACAAAATCCACCAAGTCGAGAAACGGAGTCGAGATCATCACGGCGATACGCGTCCAAAGACTACTCTCTAAGAGATTCTTATCGGGATTCCTATTCGTCAAGGAATTCAAGACGCGACAACCTAGAGCTTGCAACTTCTCGACATGACAAACGAGAGAGGATGAGTTATTCATCGTATGACTCAAATAAGTCCTTCCCGGAGGATTGTTCCCGAAGAAATGGACGAGAAGCCTATGAAAATATTTTCTCTTCCTTCGGGGCAAATGATTATATTTTTGATTCTTTCGTGTCGACTGCACATTGTAATGAAATCGAAAAAGCGAGAGAAAAAGAAAATGAAGAGAAAGAATTCGAAAAAGAAATTGAGATTGTACAAGAGTACGAGCGAGAAAAAGAAATCGAAAGAAAAGAAAAAGAGATTGAAAAAGAAAAAGAAATCCAAAAAGAGAGTGAGGTCGAAAATAAAAGTGAAAATGAGAGAGGAAATGAAAAGAAAAAAAAGAAGTTGAGATTAGAAAAGAAACGAGAGAAAAAGAGATAAACGAACCAGAAAAAGTGAGGAGCATTTCGACTAATCCATATGAAACTTGTTCTTGTTCTGTTTCTTCTTTCCAGGTGCCCGAGATATCAAACGATAATTTTCAACTTCACTACCTTTCCGATGAAAGACATTTTCATATGGTCAGTATATGTAAGGTTGAAGATGAAAACGTGCCTCAAGAGTTCAAAGGTAAGAGAGGTGAGGAAATGATAACGATCGAGTCACGACCCCCAGGTTTGAAAATTGTTGAAATACTTTTTAGTGACTTAATTTCTAAACGCTCTCTTTATTTTGGTCTGATTAATTGCTACTCCCTGAATGTGGTTGATTTTTGTTCCAATCAACAAACCAAAGGTTTAATTTTGCGTGATGACGGTTTTTCACGAAAGGCGATTAAATTCTTCATTTGTGACAATTTTGTGCACCAATTAACGCTTTGTGGAAAATCCATGAATTTGTGCAAGTATGAATTGATGAATGTAAAAGTTTTAATTGTTTGTCCCTGTGTATGCAAAAATCCCATTGGTTTAACGTGCTTGGCTTAATGAAATTTTTGCTACATTTTGGCATGAATACTCAAAATCAAGTTTTTAAACCCGGAATCTATTTTGGTTCGTTTTATGGGAAAGTCAAGCTTCATCAATTTTGTGTGAACAATTTCTATTGTTTTGATAATTGGGTGTTGAATAAGGAACTGAGGTATGAAAAATTTGATTTCAATTTAAATTCATTCCTTAATCCATTTTTGTGGTTGTATTTGAAGTTCGCATTTCATTTCGTTAAGGTTAATTCAGCCACAGAGATTCGACTAGACTACATTTCCAAGGAGAGAAGATTTATGATGATCGACAAAGGTAAAAATGATCCTTGTTTTTCCATCCCTCGAGGTAAACAAGGTATGATTTACGATAACTTTAAAATTTCTCTGCCCTATTCGGTTGGTAATAAAATTTTTGTTGAAGAATTGGTTGTTGCAAGGAATTTAAATTGTGATGTGTTTAACTGTTCAGCTTTATTTAAAAATGATCTTTGTTTTACTACTTTTAAAGGTAAGGCTCATGAACTTTTTGAAACATCGTTGTTCTCTTTAGGTGGTGCCAAAGATTGTTTTGTTGATTTGATTCGTTATTCACATATTGGTTATGACTTGTGGAAACGATTTGAGACATTTGATTGCCTTAGAACATGTTCATTTACGTTTCGAATAATTGACGAGGCATTAACGAGTAAATTAGTTTGTTTGCATGGTTGTGAACATGTTGCTTTGCATCCGTCCACTCCCATGGGATTTTCTTATTCTATTTTGCTTGCATTTGGATTACAAATTTATTTGAAACCATTTTTGTTAACTCATGGTTATTCCTTTCAGTTGTCCCAATTCCAATCCATCCCGTTCGACCGAGGAAAGCTAAGTAAAAGTTGCTGCGATCGAGTGAACCAATGGCTCGATTTGGGGACAAATCGCTTTAAAGAGGGAGGGGATGATACGGCCACGCCTCGGGCACACTTTTGGACCAGCTCCCTAAGCATTGCTTGCAAATCCATGCAAGCTGAAATAGTTCAATTCCTTTTCGTTGAGCTCCGTTTAGCTCGTTTCCAGCTCACTCGAGCTCAAGTCAGCTCAATCGAGCTCAATTTAGCTACAATTCAGCTCATTTATTTTATTGGTTGAATAATTAGAGTATTTATTAACTTAGTTTAAGTTATTACAGCTCATAATTATGTTTTGATTTATTTCATGTTTTTAAAGTTGTCTTAGCCGAATTTAATATGTTTAGCTTAAGACTTTATTAAATCTGTCCAGCCGAATTTATGTGTCATGTTTATTAATATTCAAGTTGTCACAATGTTAATTAGGATGTTCACATTATGTTTTAATTAAGTTCATTTGTCTTATGTAGGTGCACCCGAATTTGAAGATACATTGGGCAGATTCATGCATGTAGATTCAATGAATGTGAAGGTACATCCCTTTGGACGGCACATGCATGTAAGGAATTAATGCAAGGTGCATGCATAGAAAGGTTCAATGGACGGCAATCAAGAGGCATTTGCATGTTCATGATGGTCATTCATGTATTTGAAGATTCATGGATCAAATTAATGATGGACCATGCATTGGACGGTTCATGTATTGATCATGTGTTCACACCTTGTGTTCACACCATGATGACCATTCAGTTGGATGTTCACACACAAGAGTCTACTCAAGCTCCTTGTTCACACCAAGTTTGATCCTTCATGAAGCTTCATTTAATTAAGCCACTCATGGTGAAACAACATGAATTAAAGGCTCCATTAAAGGAGTTAGCCGAATCTAGCCATGCATGCATGAAGAACATTTATCCAAGTACATCAATGCATATTCATGAAGCTAACCACTCACCTCCCATTCGGCCGAACATGGACAAGAACATCATTGGACATTTTTCTAGAAGTTTCATGTTTTAATTAGGTACATTACTTAATTGTTAAGTTCATGAATGGACTATTCGGCTAGCATAAGATACTAGTATAAATAGTTGGTTATTTTCAATTGTAAGGGACTTTTTGCCATTTTGATAATATATTGAAGATTTGTGAGATTTTCTTCTCTCAATTTCGTCAAAGACTCGTTGGCTTATCTACTAGTTAGTGGCGTCAACCTTGCTCTTTGCAAAACTCGAACTTATCACTTTCAACCCAAAGTGTGGCGTTCATTTGATACCGAGGTTCCTATCTTTGATAGATAGTGGGTCGAGGTCCTTTTTCATCCGTTTCATCCACCTTAAAGACATATAAGATTCGGGTCAACATTTTCCTTAGTGTTGGTTCATTCTTGTTTTTAAGCCTTTCTTTCCATTTCACCTTAAACCGAAAAATTCCGTACCTTTAATATTTGTTTTTCCTTCTTCTTAGCCGAAATACCTTACCAACCAATTCCTTTTAACCTTAAATGAACCATAAACATCTTCATTGAACAAATATAACTCTTTGATTCAAGACGAACAAAACTTCATCGTTTGGACGATCGGGCAACGAAAACGACTCGGATTCATCAACGAGGCCGGGGCGTATCAAACAACTTAAACGATGAAATCTTGAGTTTAATCAATGCTGGAAAACAAACAAGAACAGCAAAATATTAGATGAGAAATCGGCAAAGTATAAGCAAAGAAAAGTAAAGAAAGAAATCGAAAACAGCAAGAATTAAAGGATAAGTCCTAAATATCCTTGAAATCCCGAAAGATTTCACAAATCTCTTCAAACGGCTCTAATCTCCCCTCCAAAGAATATCGATGGCAAGAAGAAGGTTGAAGATGGCTCCCACAATCAAAAAGATTGTTAAAACAACTTCTAAAGAAAACTCAAGAGAGAATTCTTGGAGAAAACCCCAAAGAAAATTCTGCACTCAACAAATCTGAAATTTGATGGAAAAAATAATAATAAGATGTTTTTACAAAGGGTGGCGGCTGGCCAATGCTTATATAGGCCTCCAACAAATCCTAATCTCACAAGTAACTAATAAAAAATTAAACCTAATTAATAAAATAACAAGGTAAAT
This sequence comes from Gossypium hirsutum, assembly GCF_007990345.1. Classification (NCBI taxonomy): domain Eukaryota; kingdom Viridiplantae; phylum Streptophyta; class Magnoliopsida; order Malvales; family Malvaceae; genus Gossypium; species Gossypium hirsutum. The sequence continues at coordinate 27,416,770 of NC_053444.1, forward strand.
TCGGCCATGCACTTATATGGGCTGTTTTGGGCCGAATTTTACATGTAATGCTCCTAAAGATTAAAAAATTAAATTAAACAAGTAAGATGTTTACAAATTGGGCCCTTTGACATTTTGGCCTGATTTTCAACTAAGTATGAAGAAATTTCTTGATTGGGCTGGATTTTGGTTATTGGGCCTCGCCTTCAAGAATTTGGGCTCGTGATCCATCTCCTACCAAAATTGGGTCGTTGACACTCGTAATGGAGATCCAATGCGTTTTGGCTGCAAGATTTGGTTTCTTGGACCAAGATTTCCAAGATTTGAAATCTTGATTTTCTTGATTCTTGAAATCTCTTCGAACAGCAAAATTGGGCCAAGGTTCGATTTCTTGATTTTCTTGAAAACAAGAAAGTGAATCTTGATTTTCTTGTTCTCTCGTGTATGAATCTAAGGCCTTGCTAACAAGCTCTTGAATGGTCCCATTTAGTTTGGACCGCATTTGTCGGGCCTTTGATCTCGTTAATGGGCCTTGTGGCAATTTGAGCCCATCACGTTCTTGAACTTGGATTGGGCCTTTATGACTCGTATCACACCATCTCTTAACCAGCTCCTTAATGACATTCAAAGGCTTGATTAATTTCTCTTGAAAGCTCCAAAAATGGCTGGAAGTGGAAGAGTTGCTGCTGAATTTTAAAGGGCATAAAATACTCTTTAAAAACTCCTTTAATGATTTTTAAGCTCCCTTTATAACAGCCCCTTTAATTGTAACTCAAAAGAACTTGAACAGCCACTTAATTAAATGTGTAACAGCCTTGAATTGTAACCACTATAAGCTAAAAAGTCACCTGTAATAAACACATTAAAATGAGTTTATTAAACAAATGAAAACACTTATTAATCATAACAAACATTAAACTTACTTAAATAAATGAACTAAAACATATATGCAATAATTATTCCAGCAACTAGTTTAATTAAAGAAGCATAATTTTAAAAAAAACTTAATTTATGCATCAATAAATAATCCTAGGAACTAGATCAATTAAGAACAACACTTATTAAATAAAGTTCAACAAAAAATTTATTAATTAAAACTAAGATGAGTTGAATAAATGTCCAGCAACTCATTTATTAAACTAAGATGCTTAAATGCATGGTTTTGAAATGCAAATTTAACTAACATTAAAGTTACATAATTAAACTAACTTGACTTAATTTAATGATGCAAACTTAACTAACATGAAAGTTACATAATGCATGACTTTATTAAATGCAGAACACATATTAATGATGTGCAAACTATGACATAATTAAAAACACAAACTAAAATAACTAAAAATTAATGAATCAAAGTCCTTATTTTCCAGCAGCCAAATTGACAAACTAAAATTAAAAACTTCATTTTGCACTTGGGCCCCTCGAGTTTGGACCAATCTCGGTAGCGTCGAGTTGTGTCGTAACATGATGCGACCGGGATCACATCATTTGGGGAAAACTATCTTGGTGTTCACTTGGGCAGAATCGCAACCTTCTTTAGGGTTTCAAGAACCCTTATTAACACTTATTTCTATTCTCAATTTGACTCTTTGCTGATTTGGGGATTTTATTTCAGATCTGAAAATTCAAAGTTCTAATCTTTTAATTTTCTGTTTCGTTTTAGATCTGATTGTTTAGAGCTTTCGTAGGAAGTTTCCCGTGACTTGGCAACTCGATCTTGGTCCGCGCGCAACCCCCTATCATTTGGTATCAGATTTTGGGTGTTTTGGGTGTTCTTGGTTGATTTCTAAACTATCTCTATTTTTTAAACTACAAACAGCAGTTTTACCTAGAAAAAATTTTTGACAAAAATTCATTTGAGTGGGTAAATGTTGTCTGATTAAACTTAAATTTTACATACATATTTGTGGCACTTTTATTGAATATAAAAAATTAATCCTGCAAAAAAATCAGTCGAAAAAGTCAAAAAAAATTAAAAAAGACGAAATCCAATAAAAATTTAAAAAAATATTCAGCAGGTTGAATTTGGTGCCCAAAATTTCCAGATCAAAAATTAAATATTTAAGGAAATTCCATATTTAATTTCGTGATTTTTGGAGATTGGAAACACCTCGAACGAAGTTGTCAAGTTACTCCGCAGTTTTTCGGGTTTTTCAATTTCAGCAATTTTTATTGATTCTTAGCTGTAGGTTTTCATTTGTTTGCCTTTATTTTTCCTTTACACTATCTAACACCTTCTTGTTTCTTGTGTTAGTAGGATTTTAAGGTGTGCACAATTCTTCCTCGGGGCAACAAATTAATTGGTGTCTCGTCAGTTTTTGGCATCTTAGTGCAAATTAGGACTCTTTGGTAGTTTCGGTTCATGCATTTTGTAATTGGTTGATATAGAATCTACTAAACAACTCACAAGACTGAATTCTACCTCATTGAGAATTTGATTTTTCTTTTTAAGTGACTAACGGTGAGGTTTGCTAATTTTTCTTTTGAGTGTTGAGTATTTGTTTTACAGGTATTTCAAAAAAAAAAGAAAAAAGAATATAAGATGGTAGTCTGCCGCACCCTTAACATCCAAATGGGAGACGATTGTGATAACCAAAGGACCAATATTTTCCATTCTAGGTGTTTTATAAAAGGTAACTGATACGAGCTCGTTTCGGATGTAAAGACGAGTCGTAATCTTTCCCGATCGAAATTAGGTAGTGTCGGAATTGAATCAAATTCAAGTCTTGGTGTTTGAAGTTGGATGGCTTTAGGAACAAAGGAGTTTGATGGGTTGTTGTTTGCTGGGTAATTCGATGAAACAAGATCGAACCCTTATTATCAAATAAGGACCCGGGCTTAAGGTTTTCAAAGAAAGAAATGGAAATAGGATAAAAACCGAGACCCTCTATTTAGCAAAATAGGAACCTACGGTATGAAGAACGCCACACCAATGGGTGATAAGTTCGAACAAAGTCAGATTGACGCCACTCGTTGAAGATAAGTCAATTTGAGCTTTGGAGAATAAAGAGAGTGAATTTCTCACTAAAATTATATTTCATTCAGAAATTTGGCAAAAAGTCCTTTTACAAGAAATTCAAGAACTATTTATAGCTTAAGTGACTAGTAGCCGAATAGTCAAGTTCAATACTTAAAAACTAAGTAAACATTGAACTAATTTTGAGCTAAGATCCATGAATGGTCTTGAATCAATGTTCGGCTGAATATAGACCAAGGAAGAGCTTCAACGAACTTGGAAAATTGGCAGCAGCTACATTCGGCCAATGGAGTTTAATAAGGTCAATAATGAAGCAACTCTTGCTGAAAAATTACCATCATTAATTAGCAACTTGAACAGTCATTTGGAAGTGTGAATGGACGGTTTTGAATGACCATAAGGTGTGAACATCATGAACCGAATAGCCACAATGTACCCAGCAATGTGAAGGAAATAAATGGCAGCTTTGGAGAATGGAAAATCATCTCTTTTGGCCGAATGGTCACTTAGAGAACTTCAACAATCAGCACACCATCTTTAATATAGTCCATGCATGTATCATTTGGTGCATTGAACCCAACATGCATGCATCTTCACATCCATTGAATCTTCATGCATGAATCTACCCAATGAATCTTCAAATTCGGCTGTACCTAAAAACACACATGAACTTAATTAATTTCAATCAAATTAAGCTGAACTAAGTAAATACATAATGTGAACATCCTAATTTAACATTGAAACAACTTAAATATTAATAAAGCATGACACAAATTCGGTTGAACAGATTTAAGACATGTAATAATTTAGACAAACTAAATGAAATCAAGACATCTTTAATGTAACTAAATTAAGACATATTAAACACTTATATTAAATAAAAACATATTAATAAGCTGTAATAAGACTTAATTAAATGCTTATTTAAATGGTTTAAAATCCAGCAGCAATTTAATTAGCTAGAACGAATTTCAACTTCAAAGAAGTTGAAAATATTCAGCTCGTCTTTAAGCTCTTTGCTTTCATTTTCCTCAATCCGTTCCACCAATGCTAAAATAGCAACTTTAAATCGTTTAGCTCTAGCTCGCGTTATTGGACCAATGGGCAGCTTAATAGCTTCTTGTTCGTTCTCCATTTGGTTCGTAGGCAAGCTCACATCATTCCCCTCCTCTTCAGAACGATTTGTCCTCAAATCGGAATCTGCATCAAACGGAGACAAATCAGAAACGTTAAAAGTCGCGCTAACATTATATTCACCAGGCAAGTCCAATTTATAAGAATTGTCATTAATTCGTTCAAGGACTTGAAACGGTCCATCCCCTCTCGGAAGTAGTTTAGATCGTCGTTGCATAGGAAATCTTTCCTTGCGCATATGCAACCACACCCAATCTCCCGGCTCGAACACAACTCGTTTACGACCTTTGTTAGCATGTTGTTCATAGTTCTTGGTCCTTGCCTCAATGTTTTCTCGAACTCGTTGGTGCAATTGCTTGACGAAATCAGCTTTACGCTTTCCATCTACATGCACAAATTGGTTAGAAGGCAATGGCATTAAATCAAATGGTGTTAACGGATTGAAACCATAAACGATTTCAAAAGGAGAAAATTTGGTAGCTGAGTGAATAGCTCGATTATACGCAAACTCCACATGTGGTAAACATTCTTCCCAAGCCTTCAAATTTTTCCGGATGATAGCTCGAAGCAATGTAGACAAAATCCGATTGACCACTTCGGTTTGGCCGTCCGTTTGCGGATGGCAAGTGGTTGAAAACAGCAACTTCGTTCCAAGGCGCCCCCATAGTGTCCTCCAAAAATGGCTAAGAAACTTCGCGTCTCGGTCGGACACAATCGTCCTAGGCATGCCATGCAACCTGACCACTTCTTTGAAAAATAAATTAGCAATATTCACGGCATCATCAGTTTTATGACATGCTATAAAATGAGCCATTTTTGAGAACCTATCTACAACCACAAATATTGAATCTCAGCCATTTTTACTCCTCGGTAAACCTAGCACGAAATCCATTGAGATATCAGACCAAGGGGTTTCGGGAATAGGCAATGGCTTATACAAACCATGGGGCTTAATTCGTGACTTAGCCCGTTTGCATGCAATGCATCGATTACAAAACCGTTCGACATCTCGTCGCATCTTAGGCCAAAAGAAATGTTCGTTGAGCATGGCTAACGTCTTTGCAACTCCGAAGTGCCCCATTAATCCTCCACTATGAGATTCTTTGATCAACACTTCTCGTACGGAACCTTGGGGTATACAAAGCTTTCCTTCTCGGAACAAGTACCCATCATGTCGATAATACTTCTCGTAAGCTCCCTTTGCGCATAACCTAAAGAATTCACTAAAGTCAGCATCGTTGACATATAAATCTTTAAGAAATACAAACCCCATTAACTTAGCATCCAAAATATTTAACAACGCATACCTTCGAGATAGTGCATCAGCCACTACGTTTTCCTTACCTTTTTTATATTTAATAACATATGGAAAAGATTCGAGAAATTCTACCCACTTAGCATGCCGCTTATTCAACTTGTGTTGACCCTTTAAGTACTTCAAGGATTCGTGATCGGTATGTATGACGAATTCTTTGGGCCAAAGATAGTGTTGCCACGTCTCTAAGGCTCGAATCAACGAATAGAGCTCCTTGTCATAAGTCGGATAGTTTAAGACGGCACCATTGAGTTTCTCGCTAAAATAGGCAATAGGCCGTCCATCTTGCATCAACACGGCTCCAATGCCTAAACCTGAGGCATCACATTCTAACTCGAAGGTTTTATCAAAATTAGGCAAAGCTAATAACGGTGCATGAGTTAGACAATCTTTAATTTTCAAAAAGGATTTTTCTTGTTCCTCTCCCCAAACGAAGTTGGAATTCTTACGAATAACTCCAGTCAAGGGTGCGGCTAAGGTGCTGAAGTTTGGCACGAATCGACGGTAAAAACTTGCTAATCCATGGAAACTTCGGACTTGGGAGACATTCGTCGGACGGGGCCATTCTTGGATCGCCTTGACCTTCTCTTGATCGACTTCAAGGCCCTCCGAACTAACAACGAAACCTAAAAACACAACCTTGTTAGTGCAAAATTCACATTTCTTTAAATTAGCATACAAAGTTTCTTTCCTCAATACTTCCAAAACAGCCTTCAAATGTAAAACATGATCATCTAAATTTTTACTATAAACTAATATATCATCGAAGTATACGACGCAAAATCTACCAATAAAAGGTCTTAGAACGTGATTCATAAGCCTCATGAACGTGCTTGGGGCGTTCATTAAGCCAAATGGCATAACGAGCCATTCGTAAAGCCCATGCTTCGTTTTAAACGCAGTCTTCCATTCATCACCCTCACGCATCCGTATTTGGTGATAACCACTCTTAAGATCAATTTTTGAAAACAGACTTGCGCCACTTAGCTTGTCAAGCATATCATCCAATCGTGGTATAGGATGACGATACTTGATAGTTATCTTGTTTATAGCACGGCAGTCCACGCACATCCTCCACGTTCCATCCTTTTTCGGGACAAGCAAAACAGGCACGGCGCATGGACTAAGGCTTTCGTGCACATAGCCCTTTTCAAGGAGTTCATTTACTTGCTTTTGTAATTCTTTCGTCTCTTCAGGATTGCTCCGGTAAGCAGGTCGGTTTGGAATCGCGGCTCCCGGCACAAGATCTATTTGGTGTTCGATTCCACGAATAGGTGGTAACCCACTCGGGATTTCTTCCGGGAATACGTCTCGAAATTCCTGCAACACAGACAAAATAGAAGAGGGCAACTTATCATCAAATTCGTTAGTGCCAAGCAAGCTCTCCTTGTACAAAAGAACCAATAATGGTTGTTTCAATAACATCGATTTTCGAACTTCTCTCTCTTTTACCAACAAATTCTTTTTTTCATTTTCATCACTCGTTTCTTTTTCTTTTGAATCACTCTCTCTTTTTTTATCACTCATCTTTTTGTTTTTCTTCTTTTCTTCACTCTTTTCTTTATTCTTTTCATTTTTTTGCTCTCTCTCGATTTCTTTTGATTTTTCAATCGAACTCCTCATTTTGAGTTGATCTTCATACACTTGTTTCGGTGATAATGGAGCTAACGTCACCATTCGTCCCATGTGTTTGAAAGAGTATCGGTTTGTATATCCGTCATGAATCGCTCGCTTGTCGAATTGCCAAGGCCGCCCCAAAAGAAGATGCCCCGCATGCATTGGTACGACGTCACACATAACTTCATCTTGATACTTCCCAATTGTAAACGAAATCAACACTTGCTTCGTTACCTTCAATTCTCCACCATCGTTAAGCCATTGGAGTTTATACGGATGGGGATGTTTAATGGTGGCCAATCCGAGTTTCTCCACCATCATTGAACTTGCCACATTTGTACAACTTCCCCCATCAATTATAACGCAACAAATCTTACCTTGCACTTGACATCGCGTATGAAAAATGTTTTCGCGTTGTTGATCGTTTTCGGCACCTTGCAAAGAAGGCTTCTCTTCACCACCAATATTTCTCCATTTTCGGCTTGTTCAACATCTTCTTCATCTTCGGTTTGTTCAATGGCCTCCTTCTCTTGTTCACTTTCAGATTCAATCTCGCCATCGTCTCGAACAAACATCACATTCCGATTTGGACATTGGCTCGCGATGTGGCCCCTTCCAAGGCATTTGAAACATTTTGTGTCTCGAGATCGACTTGGTTGGGCTTCCATCTTTCCTTTACTCGTTTCGGCAATCGGTTTGTTGAACTTGGTGGCACCACTTACTTCTTTGTTTCGGCTTGGTATGTCACGTTTGTTGGTCCCTTGCCCCCACCTAGGCATAGAAGAAGTGTTAGAGAAAGTTCGTGACGTACCTTTTCTTTTTAGTTGTTTTTCGACCTTTATGGCCATATAGACCATATCAATAACCTCAACATAGTGGTGTAGTTCGACGATATTTGCGATATCTCAGTTAAGGCCGGCGAGAAATCGAGCCACGGTGGCTTCTCGATCTTCCTCCACATCGGCGCAGATCATGGCCACTTCCATTTCTTTGTAATAATCCTCCACACTTCGTTGGCCTTGAGTTAAGCTTTGGAGCTTTTGATACAACTCCCGGTGATAGTAAGCAGGAATAAAACGCTTTCTCATTATTGCTTTCATTTCCGCCCATGTAGACACGGGACGTTCTCCATTGTGTCTTCGGCTCAACGTGAGTTGATCCCACCATATTATGGCATAGTCGGAGAATTCTATAGCAGCTAACTTCACCTTTTTGCTTTCCGAGTAATTGTGGCACTCGAAAACTAATTCCACCTTCTTCTCCCATTCAAGATAGGCCTCGGGATCCGATCTTCCTTGAAAAGCAGGAATCGCCATTTTAATATTCTTTAAATCATCATCGGGCCTCTCTCGATCTCTTTGTTCTCGTGCTCGATGACCTCGTCTCCTTGCACTTTGTCGTGAACCTCGATCACTTTCATCGTCACTTTGTTCATATAGATCATTTGCATGTTGCCATGGACGTTCTCGCTCTCTTCTCGGAATAGGAGGGGTGTTCGCACGTTGGCTTTGTTCCTCCATTTGTTCCATTCGTTCATTGAGAGAATCGAATTGAGGTTGGAACAGACGAGAGATTTCTCGTACGATTGCTTGGACTTGGAGATCGGGCACTCCACCTCCGGGAATGTTTCTCCTCGGTTGAAGGTTTACTCCTCCACCAGCAGCATTCGAAGCTCCTCCACTTGTTGCTCGACGATCCGGACTCCTAGACATGTTTAAAATAAGAACAAAATATTTCCTCACCACAAAAACCTCACAAATTCGCTCACAAGAAAAAAATTCACTCCTCTCGTGTTTCACTCTATTTTCGGCTTTTATCTTGATGTACTCTCTTGCCTTTTACCTCTCAAATCCAACTCTCGATATTTTAAAAAGCTACCTTAGACTTATCCCACTTGTGGGTCGGCTTCAAAGGCTAAACAAAGGAAAATCGCATGGTTTAGGGTAGGCTCGAAAGAAAGAAAGGTTTAAAGATGTGGCGTATAAAATGAATTCACGAATTGAATTTTTTTTTAATAGTGTGAAATTTCACTCAAAGGGGTATAAAAGGGTGTATAATATGATTTCGGAAAAATTTTTTAACGGATATTTCACGTTCTTTTCGTACGCACCTAGACCGTATGCAATTTTTTTTTTGTAATTTTTTTTCCTTCTTTTTTTTTCGGATTTTTTTTTCAAAACTTTTTTTTTATCTTTTTTTTTTTTCGAAGCTACGATTTAAGTACCTAATTTAGCTAGCTCTGATACCAACTGATACGAGCTTGTTTCGGATGTAAAGACGAGTCGTAATCTTTCCCGATCGAAATTAGGTAGTGTCGGAATTGAATCAAATTCAAGTCTTGGTGTTTGAAGTTGGATGGCTTTAGGAACAAAGGAGTTTGATGGGTTGTTGTTTGCTGGGTAATTCGATGAAACAAGATCAAACCCTTATTATCAAATAAGGACCCGGGCTTAAGGTTTTCAAAGAAAGAAATGGAAATAGGATAAAAACCGAGACCATCTATTTAGCAAAATAGGAACCTACGGTATGAAGAACGCCACACCAATGGGTGATAAGTTCGAACAAAGTCAGATTGACGCCACTCGTTGAAGATAAGTCAATTTGAGCTTTGGAGAATAAAGAGAGTGAATTTCTCACTAAAATTATATTTCATTCAGAAATTTGGCAAAAAGTCCTTTTACAAGAAATTCAAGAACTATTTATAGCTTAAGTGACTAGTAGCCGAATAGTCAAGTTCAATACTTAAAAACTAAGTAAACATTGAACTAATTTTGAGCTAAGATCCATGAATGGTCTTGAATCAATGTTCGGCTGAATATAGACCAAGGAAGAGCTTCAACGAACTTGGAAAATTGGCAGCAGCTACATTCGGCCAATGGAGTTTAATAAGGTCAATAATGAAGCAACTCTTGCTGAAAAATTACCATCATTAATTAGCAACTTGAACAGTCATTTGGAAGTGTGAATGGACAGTTTTGAATGACCATAAGGTGTGAACATCATGAACCGAATAGCCACAATGTACCCAGCAATGTGAAGGAAATAAATGGCAGCTTTGGAGAATGGAAAATCATCTCTTTTGGCCGAATGGTCACTTAGAGAACTTCAACAATCAGCACACCATCTTTAATATAGTCCATGCATGTATCATTTGGTGCATTGAACCCAACATGCATGCATCTTCACATCCATTGAATCTTCATGCATGAATCTGCCCAATGAATCTTCAAATTCGGCTGTACCTAAAAACACACATGAACTTAATTAATTTCAATCAAATTAAGCTGAACTAAGTAAATACATAATGTGAACATCCTAATTTAACATTGAAACAACTTAACTATTAATAAAGCATGACACAAATTCGGTTGAACAGATTTAAGACATGTAATAATTTAGACAAACTAAATGAAATCAAGACATCTTTAATGTAACTAAATTAAGACATATTAAACACTTATATTAAATAAAAACATATTAATAAGCTGTAATAAGACTTAATTAAATGCTTATTTAAATGGTTTAAAATCCAGCAGCAATTTAATTAGCTAGAACGAATTTCAACTTCAAAGAAGTTGAAAATATTCAGCTCGTCTTTAAGCTCTTTGCTTTCATTTTCCTCAATCCGTTCCACCAATGCTAAAATAGCAACTTTAAATCGTTTAGCTCTAGCTCGCGTTATTGGACCAATGGGCAGCTTAATAGCTTCTTGTTCGTTCTCCATTTGGTTCGTAGGCAAGCTCACATCAGTAACTTATGTTCACTTGTTATTGATAGTGGGAGTTGTTCAAATGTAGTTAGCAGCTATTTGGTGGATTCGTTAAAGTTACCTTGTATCGAGCACCCTAAGCCGTATCACCTTCAGTGGCTTAATGAATGCTCAGAAGTTAAAGTTACAAAACAGTCCTTGATCACTTTTAAGCTTGGGAATTACGAGGATGAGGTATGGTGTGATGTGGTCCCAATGCATGCGGCACACTTGCTCCTTGGACGGCCTTGGCAATTTGATCGTGATGGTACACACCAAGGCAAGCTTAATAGATACTCTCTTATGTTTAAAGGCCGAAAATTCACTCTTGCTCCTTTAAATTCCAGTGATGTATATAAAGATCAATTAAAAATGATGAAATTTTGTGAGGGGGTGAGGGAGAAAGGACAAATAAAAAAGACAGAGAGAAAAGAGGCTAGTAGTGAAAAAAGTCAAAATTTAAATGGCCCAAAGGTGAGTGAATCTGCAAGTGGTAAAAATAGAGTGAAAATTTTAATTGCAACAAAAAAAGATATGCGGAGAGACCTATTCAATGAACAGCCTTGTATCCTTGTGAGGTTTAGGCAAAATTATTTATCTCTATCTAACATTAATGAAAATTTGCCTAGTGTGTTTCAATGTTTTTCGCAGGATTATGAGGATGTTTTTAGTGAGGCCCCTAAATGTTTACCACCTTCGCGTGGGATAGAACACTTCCATTGGCCACATATGAAAGATAACTTCCAACTTCAATACATTTCCGATGAAAGACGCTTTCATACGATCAACATAGGCAAAGATGAAATCACACTACATGATGTTATCCGGGCCGGGTTAATTGAGTCGTTTTGCAAAGTTGCCCGATCGTCTACGAGGAGTAGTTGGAGTTGTCAAAATTGGGTGATTTAGGCTAAGGGTTGTGGAAGCTTTGAGAGGGGTTTAGATGAGTGGTTTGGTGTTGATAAATTTGGTTTAGAATAGAAACAAGGTAAGTTAGAAAAAGGTAATTGATGGAGATGGAAAATAAAACTTAAACGTCAAGAATGTTCAATACTAAAAAGTATTACCCGAGTCTTATATTGCTTAAGGTGAAATTTAATGAAGGATAGAAGCTAACCTTGACCCAATACCTATATAGAGGTAAGAACCAAATGTATAAAAATATGGTTGAACGCCACACTGGTTTGGTGATAAGTTCAATTGAGTTTGGATGGATGCCACTAGTAAGCTAGATAAGTCACTTCGAGACTCGAACGAAAGAAGAGAGGAGGTAACCTCACAAGAACAAAAGTTCTATTAAGTTTAATAATCAAATTCTGTAACCTTCTACAATAAACAAAATAAACTATTTATAGGCTCTCTAATGCCTATTAAAATTCAGCTACTAATGTGTTCACACAACAATTAAAAATGTTCACACTTCATGCATTAAATCTCTGTTCATGGATAGTGTAAGTTCATGCATGGTTGAATAATCATGTTTCTTCCCAAAACCCGTTCATGCATGCTTAATGATACGCCCTCGCCTCGTTAATGATTTGAGTCGTAGAAATTGCCCGATCGTGAATTAAGAGTAATTTGAAAGCTTTACAAGATAGGCTAGAAGGAAAAGATGACTAAGGCTAAAATGAGTTTGGTTGATTTAGGAAATGAAACAAAAGTCAAAGAATGCAATGTGGCTAAGGATTCAAAGCCGAACTAACACAATGGAGTGTGTTAACCCGTAACTTAGGAGAATGCTTAGGACGGTAAGGTGTTGATGGAAGGTTTGTGAAATGGATTAAAGACTTTGACCCACTATCAAAATATGATAGGAACCTCAGTATGAATCAAACGCCACACTTTTGGTATTAAAGTGATAAGTTCGAATATAAACAAAGACAAGTTTGACGCCACAAAGATATTGATAAGTCTCACTAGTCCTTGGAGAATAACGAGAGTTGAAAACAACCTCACAATTTAGCAAAGCTATAAAATTGTTCATTAACCTCAAAATGTGAATTACATTGATATGACCCTGGTCAAGGATGCCCTTGACCTCAGCTTGAATTCAGCTCCTCAAGCTCCATTTAGCTTGGTTCAGCTCACCGAATTTTATTTTAGCTCACATGAGCTTAATTCAGCTCGTTTGAGCTTGGTTTAAATTCAATTCAGCTCATTATTAGCTCTTTAGCTAAATTAACTTTTTTTGCTGGAGTTTTAGACCATTTAAATAAGCATGTAAATAAGTTTCATTACAGCTTTTAAATATGTCTTAATTTATTACAAGTGTTTAATATGTCTTGATTTGGCTGAATTAAAGGTGTCTAGATGTCATTTAATTTGTCTAAATTATTACATGTTTTAAATTTGTCCAGCCGAATTTATGTGTTATGATTTGTTAATATTTAAGTTGTCTCAATGTTATTTAGGATGTTCACATTATACTTTAATTTAGTTCAGCTGAATTTGCTTGAAATTAATTAAGTTCATGTGTGTTTTTAGGTACAGCCGAATGTGGAGATTCATTCAAGCTAGGTGCATGAACGTCTACTTACAATGCATGATGTGGGAACACAATTAAAGATGATTCATGAATGGGCTAGTTCAATGAACGTAAGGATGATGCATGAATGATTTAATACAATGAATGGAAGAATGCATGAATATTCACTTACATGCATCGGTTGCTGTCCATTGATCTCCTAAGTACCTATTCGGCCAAAAGGCATCTCTTGGAGTGTCCATTCACACCTTGGCCGAACCTAGACATGTCCATTGCTCTCCCATACATTCACCAAGCCTTCAAGTTCATTTCCTTAGCCATGAAGCTGCCCATTGAAGTACCATTCGGCCGAACATGGACAAGGACACCATTGGTCATTTTTCTAGAAGGTTCATGTCTTAATTTAGGTTCATTACTTAATCATTAAGTTCATGAATGGACTATTCGGTTAGCATAAGAAACTAGTATAAATAGTTTGTTGATTTCATTTGTAAAGGACTTTTGACTTTTTATCATTTGAATGAACTTTGTTCAAAGAGTGAGTTTTCTCCTCTCTAAATTCGTACGAGTTTCGATCTGACTTATCTAGCGTGCTAGTGGCGTCTATCGTTCTCTTTTGAACTTATCACCTTGCTTTGGTGTGGCGTTCAACCTTCTACAATTCCGCAATCCCACCTTGAACCGAATAGAAATCGGGGTGACACTTTTAGTGTTGAATCGTTTCTGGTGTTTAAGCTCATTTATCCATTCCACCGACTATCCTAGATTTTACCCAACTATAATATCTTTTTACAAAACCGAGCCTTCATTTATCAACTTCCATTTTTCTTATTTTTATACTTAAATCGAGCCTACCACCCTTATAAATTTACCATCACCTTAGCCAACCTTTAAAACCATTTGAAAGCTTCCGCATCTCTAGCCTTATTTCATCCTATTTCCGATAACTCAACTATTCCTCGTCGACGATCGGGCAATCAAGTGAATCGACTCAATCAACCGAGCCGGATCACATCATACATGGCCTATTTATAGGATGGACTAAGGTAGCCGAATAGTCTAATCAGATTCTTAAGCCTTAAGCTTCTTTGGGAAACTTCCTAGCAATTTCCTAGATGCATTCATAAACAAAAAAATCTGAATAATAACCTTCTAGAAGAGATGATTCGGCTGGCCTCTTTAAGGATGATAATTCACATTCAACTAATGTTTTAAAATAGCTTAATTGCTGCTATGGAGAAGAGAAATGGACAGCTTCAAGAATTATGCTTCTTTGGCCGAATATGAGTAGCCACCAAGTGAATTAGTTGCTGGAATTTATGAAGCACCTTTTAGCCATTGCTCTCCATGAAATTGACCCTTGGAGAAGCTCAAAATATCAGCTTGAAGTCCATTGAGCTACACGAAAAATCAGCTGGAAACACAAGGTAGCTGCACTTTAAATGCCGTCCATGCATGTGCCCAAATACATGCTCCTTCTTTATGAGCTTCCTTTGCCATTAAGCTAGCTGAAAAACATCAAATAAATGTGGTTAAGACAAGTTTAATACTCATGAAATCAGCAGCTGGACATATTAAAATTCTGCACATTAATTTAACTAAGACAAATTAATTAACAGCCACTAATAAATTTGTCTAAGTCAAGACACATTAAAACTTTGTAATTAAACTAAACACATTTAATTTATGACTTAATATGGACATATTAAAGGCATGTATTAATATAAAACATATTTAAAAAGCTGAATTAAAAATGTCCAGATTAAGACACATTTATTTAATTAAATGATTTGAGCTGATTCTAATTAACACAACTAATTAAATTTATTCAAAATAAATATAATCAGCTCCTTGAACTAATTAAGTGCTGAATTGAGCTGAATTAAGCTGACACGAGCTAAAATCAGCTTGTAGGATGGTGCGAATCAAGCTAGTTGAGCTGGGTGTTCTAGGTGAAATCAACCCATCACTCCACAATCGAGCAATATAGCTTGCCACGACATCTTGGAACTTCTTGGCACGTGCTCGAGTAATTAGCCCCATAGGCAACTCCATGGATTCGGCACCTATCTTCATGGGCGAGCTCATATCATCCTCCATCTCTTCGAAGCGATTCGTCCTCGAATCGTCACCTACATCAAAGGGAGAGAGATCAACAACGTTAAAACTTGCACTCACTCCATACTCACCCGGTAGGTCGATTTTGTAAACATTATCATTAATCCGCTCCAACACTTGAAATGGATCGTCACCCCTTGATTGCAATTTGGATTTCCTTTGCTCGGGAAATCGTTCCTTGTGCAAGTGGATCCAAACCCAGTCACCGGGTTCGAATACAACTTGTTTGCGTCCCTTATTAGCAATTCGAACATATTGTTTAGTTCTCCTCTCGATATTATCTTTGACCTTTTTGTGCAATTGCTTGACAAAATCGGCCTTTCTTTTACCATCTACATGCACCAACTCATTAGCAGGCATAGGAACCAAATCAAGAGGGTAATGGGGTTAAAACCATATACTACCTCAAAAGGAGAAAATTTCGTAGCGGAATGAACGGTTCGATTGTAGGCGAACTCCACATGAGGTAAGCAATCTTCCCATATTTTCAAATTCTTTTGCAAAATAGCTCAAAGCAAAGTCGATAGCACACGGTTTACTACTTCAGTTTGGCCATCCGTTTGAGGGTGGCATGTCGTCGAAAATAGAAGTTTGGTGCCCAATTTCCCCCACAACGTCCTCCAAAAATGACTTAGAAACTTTGTGTCGCGATCGGAGACAATGGTTCGAGGGATTCCATGCAACCTAACAACTTCCTTAAAAAACAGATTAGCAACGTTAGTAGCATCATTAGTTTTATTACAAGGTATAAAATGGGCCATTTTTGAAAAACGATCTACAACAACAAATATTGAATCTTTTCCTCTTTTGGTTCTCGGAAGGCCTAGAACAAAGTCCATTGAAATGTCTACCCACGGAGCATCAGGGATAGGCAACGGGGTGTATAAACCATGCGGTTGGATTCGTGACTTCGCCTTCTTACAAGTGATGCAACGTTCACATTTCCTTTGGACGTCGCGTTTCATTTTGGGCCAATAGAAATGTTCATGCAAAATTGCTAGAGTTTTGGCAACCCCAAAGTGACCCATAAGTCCACCACTATGGGCTTCTTCAACAAGCACATTTCGCACAGAACTTTGAGGCACACAAAGCTTGCCTTCACGAAATAAATAACACTCATGCTGAAAGTACTTTTCACTAGCACCACGCGAACAAGACTCATAAATTTCACCAAAGTCAATATCAGATTTGTAAAGATCTTTGATAAATTCAAAACCAAGCAATTTAGAATGCATTAAATTGACAAGTGCATACCTTCGGGATAGGGCGTCGGCTACAACATTTTCCTTACCCTTTTTATATTTGATCACGTATGGAAACGACTCCAAATATTCCACCCACTTGGCATGACGTTTATTGAGCTTGGTTTGTCCCTTCAAATGCTTTAGAGCCTCGTGGTCCGAATGAATTACAAATTCCTTCGGCCATAAATAGTGTTGCCATGTTTCGAGAGCTCGGACCAACGCATATAGTTCCTTATCATACGTTGGATAATTCAACGTAGCTCCGTTAAGCTTTTCACTAAAGTATGCAATAGGCCGTCCATCTTGCATCAAAGCAGCGCCAATGCCAATACCTGAAGCATCACACTCTATCTCGAATGTCTTATTAAAATCAGGTAAAGACAACAATGGTGCATTAGTTAGACATTCTTTAAGCTTATTAAAAGAATTCTCTTGTTCATCAGTCCACACAAAAGGAGAGTTTTTCTTAATTATACCTGTCAAGGGGGCAGCTACAGAACTAAAATTAGGCACAAACCTTCGGTAGAAGCTTGCCAACCCGTGAAAACTCCTCACTTGGCTGATGTTCATTGGACGCGGCCATTCGTTGATCGCCTTGACCTTTTCTTGGTCAACTTCTAATCCATGAGCACTTACCACAAAGCCTAGAAAAACAACTTCATTAGTGCAAAAAGAACATTTCTTTAAATTGGCATAAAGTACCTCTTTTCGCAAGACTTCAAGCACGGCACGTAGATGTTGAATATGATCTTCCAAGCTCTTGCTATATACTAAAATATCATCAAAATATACAACACAGAATTTCCCAATGAACGAACGTAAAACATAATTCATGAGACGCATGAAAGTACTAAGAGCGTTGGTAAGTCCGAATGGCATTACCAACCATTCATACAAACCATATTTAGTTTTGAACGCAGTTTTCCATTCGTCTCCCTCCCGCATTCTGATTTGATGATACCCACTTTTTAAATCGATCTTTGAAAACAATTGGGCTCCACTAAGTTCATCAAGCATGTCATCGAGGCGGGGAATAGGATGGTGATATTTTATGGTAATTTTATTAATGGTGCGGCAGTCAACGCACATTCGCCATGATCCATCCTTTTTAGGAACCAACAAAACCGAGAACCGCGCACGGACTTAAACTTTCACGGATGTAGCCCTTCTCCATTAATTCGGCTACTTGTTTTTTCAATTCCTTCGTTTCCTCAGGATTACTTCTATATGCTGGCCTATTTGGAATTGCAGCACCGGGCACAAAATCGATTTGGTGCTCGATTCCTCGAATGGGAGGTAGGCCATTTGGCACTTCTTCGGGAAAAACATCTCCAAATTCCTGCAACAAAGAAACGATAGGAGTAGGCAAAGTATCCTCAAGTTCGTTAGTTTCCAATAAACACTTTTTGAACATAAGTACAAAGATGGGATGCCTTGCCAACATCAATTTTCGAATCTCTCTTTTTGTAGCAAAAACACTCGTTTTTTTATTTTCATACTCTTGTTCTTTGCCTTTTGTCACTCTTGTTTTTACCTCACTCTCATCATTCGTTTCTTTCCTTTTCTTTTCACTCTTTTTGTTTTTCTCTTTTTCTTTTTCTCGCTCAATAGATTGCTTCATCTTGAGTTGGTCTTCATGCACTTGTTTCGGTGTGAGAGGAGCTAATGTAACATTCCTTCCAAGGTGCTTGAATGAATATCGGTTTGTATAACCGTCGTGGACTACTCGTCGGTCAAATTGCCAAGGACGGCCCAATAGCAAATGCCCCGCGTGCATGGGCACGACATCACAAATCACCTCGTCTTGGTACTTGCCTATGGAAAATGCCACTTTTGCTTGCTTCGTCACCTTGAGTTCACCTCCGTCATTTAGCCATTGTAGCTTGTAAGGGGTTGGATGCTTTGTGGTGGCTAAACCAAGTTTTTCAACAAGCAAAGAACTTGCAACGTTGGTGCAACTACCTCCGTCAATAATCAAACTACACACCTTACCTTGAACATGGTAGCAGGTGTGAAAGATGTTATCTCGTTGTTGTTCCTCCTCGGCTACTTGGATATTCAAACTCCTTTTGACAACAAGTAATTCACCTTCAACGGGCAGCTCGAGCTCTTTACCTTCCTCCATGGGAATTTTAGGCTCCTCCTCTTGTTCATCTTCGGATTCAATCTCGGCATTTGAACGAACCACCATCACTCGTTGATTAGGACATTGACTCGCAATGTGGCCTCTTCCTTGACACTTGAAACACTTGATATCACGAGAATGATTCGAAGCAGCCTCGTTTTTATTTTTGCTAGCTTCGCCACTTGGTTGGTTGGATTTAGCAGCAACAAAAGGCTCCTTAAGCCGATTAGGAGTTTTGCTAGTCCCTTGAGCCCACTTGTTGGTAGAAGCCGTTGGATATGTTCGAGTGGATCCTTTCCTTTTCAATTGCTTTTCCACTTTGATTGCCATATGCACCATGTCCATAACTTCTACATAGTGTTGTAGCTGATGATATTGGCAATATCCCGATTTAGGCCGGCTAGAAACCTCGCCATGGTTGCTTCACGATCCTCCTCCACGTTGGCTCTTATCATAGCAATTTCCATGTCTTTGTAGTAGTCCTTGACGCTTCGGTTGCCTTGAGTGAGACTTTGCAATCGTTGGTACAACTCTCGATGGTAATAGGAGGGAACAAATCGCTTGCGCATAACAGCCTTCATTTCGGCCCACGTAGAGATACGCCTCTCCCCATTCCTCCTTCGGCTAGTCACCAATTGATCCCACCACACGATCGCATAATCTGAGAATTCAATGGCAGCGAGCTTTACCTTCTTATTTTCTGAATAGTTATGGCACTCGAAGACGAGTTCCATCTTCTTTTCCCACTCCAAGTAAGATTCAGGATCATTCTTTCCTTGAAACGGTGGAATAGTCACCTTGATATTTTTGAGATTGTCATCAGGACGGTCTCGATTTCTTGGGCCTCAATTTCGTTGGAACCGTTGAGGGTTTCCTTGTTCAGACAAGTGGTCACCTTCGGATTCTCCTTCATAAAAGTTGTCAATCGGTTGCTCTCGTTCTCGCCTTGCATCTTCCAGAGTCGCTTTGCATTGTCCTCAAATTTCAACTCGATATAAGCAGTCTTCGATTGGTTCAAGCTTGCGATCAAACAATCGCTCCATTTCTCGCATAATGGCTTGCAAAGTGAGATCCGGCACTCCTCCTCCAACGTTTCTTATGGGACGAAACCCACCTACCTCATTTGGATTCCTTTCCGGACTTCGTGACATTTTTTTAAAAAAAATTCTTTAAAGACTCACAACAAGAACTCACCAATCACTCACAAAGAATAATCACTCACTTTGGCTTTTTTACTCTCTAATAGTCTCACCAATCTCTCTTGCCTTTTACCACTCAATTTTTGCCTCTCGAAATTCTTCGCAAACTAAGTTTGACAAATCAAAATCGATTGGGGTCGGCTTACAAAATAGATGTGGTTTGGTAGGGAATTATTTTACGATCGGGTAGGCTAACAAACAAAGAAAAAAAATAGAAGGAAATAGTGTGGCTATATAGATACGGTTCCTCGGGCAGCAAACAATGCTTTTACTTTCCAACTACGAACTTTTTTTTTACACTTTGCTGAATACAATAGAAAGTTTTGAACACAAAATAATATTTTTTTTTGAATTTTTTTACAATCTCGTAATACTGATTACAACGATTCTTACTCTAATTTGACAAGCTCTGATACCAACTTGATACGCCCTCGCCTCGTTAATGATTTGAGTCGTAGAAATTGCCCGATCGTGAATTAAGAGTAATTTGAAAGCTTTACAAGATAGGCTAGAAGGAAAAGATGACTAAGGCTAAAATGAGTTTGGTTGATTTAGGAAATGAAACAAAAGTCAGAGAATGCAATGTGGCTAAGGATTCAAAGTCGAACTAACACAATGGAGTGTGTTAACCCGTAACTTAGGATGGTAAGGTGTTGATGGAAGGTTTGTGAAATGGATTAAAGACTTCGACCCACTATCAAAATATGATAGGAACCTCAGTATGAATCAAACGCCACACTTTTGGGATTAAAGTGATAAGTTCGAATATAAACAAAGACAAGTTTGACGCCACAAAGATATTGATAAGTGTCACTAGTCCTTGGAGAATAACGAGAGTTGAAAACAACCTCACAATTTAGCAAAGCTATAAAATTGTTCATTAACCTCAAAATGTGAATTACATGGCCTATTTATAGGATGGACTAAGGTAGCCGAATAGTCTAATCAGATTCTTAAGCCTTAAGCTTCTTTGGGAAACTTCCTAGCAATTTCCTAGATGCATTCATAAACAAAAAAATCTGAATAATAACCTTCTAGAAGAGATGATTCGACTGGCCCCTTTAAGGATGATAATTCACATTCAACTAATGTTTTAAAATAGCTTAATTGCTGCTATGGAGAAGAGAAATGGACAGCTTCAAGAATTATGCTTCTTTGGCCGAATATGAGTAGCCACCAAGTGAATTAGTTGCTGGAATTTATGAAGCACATTTTGGCCATTGCTCTCCACGAAATTGACCCTTGGAGAAGCTCAAAATATCAGCTTGAAGTCCATTGAGCTACATGAAAAATCAGCTGGAAACACAAGGTAGCTGCACTTTAAATGCCGTCCATGCATGTGCCCAAATACATGCTCCTTCTTTATGAGCTTCCTTTGCCATTAAGCTAGCTGAAAAACATCAAATAAATGTGGTTAAGACAAGTTTAATACTCATGAAATCAGCAGCTGGACATATTAAAATTCTGCACATTAATTTAACTAAGACAAATTAATTAGCAGCCACTAATAAATTTGTCTAAGTCAAGACACATTAAAACTTTGTAATTAAACTAAACACATTTAATTTATGACTTAATATGGACATATTAAAGGCATGTATTAATACAAAACATATTTAATAAGCTGAATTAAAATGTCCAGATTAAGACACATTTATTTAATTAAATGATTTGAGCTGATTCTAATTAACACAACTAATTAAATTTATTCAAAATAAATATAATCAGCTCCTTGAACTAATTAAGTGCCGAATTGAGCTGAATTAAGCTGACACGAGCTAAAATCAGCTTGTAGGATGGTGCGAATCAAGCTAGTTGAGCTGGGTGTTCTAGGTGCAATCAACCCATCACTCCACAATCGAGCAATATAGCTTGCCACGGCATCTTGGAACTTCTTGGCATGTGCTCGAGTAATTGGCCCCATAGGCAACTCCATGGATTCGGCACCTATCTTCATGGGCGAGCTCATATCACTTAACCAATAAGAAAGCTTCCTTGTTCCATGAATGTGCATCTTCAATTCATATCCAACCCCCTTGGATGAATGCTAGGTGCATGGGTCATGCATCTCTCTTAATTGAAGCTTTAATGATGGGCTGGTTCATGAATGAAAGCATGTACCTTGCAAATTCGTTCTCCCCTTTGTGCATGCACATTATACATTCAATGTGATGAATTAAGGTAATATTCCCTCCCTTTGGACGTTCATGAATCCACCCTTACATGTATAGGAGCTGATTGGTCAAATTGAGGTGTGAATGGCTTAGATGCTGCCTTGGGAATACAATCGGCCAAGCTTGTGCTTTAATTTGCTGGACATCTTTTGGCCGAATAGGTGCCTTGGGGAGCCAAATGGATCAGCCACCATTCATTGAAAGAGGCCTTACATGCACCGTCCCATACATTGAACCTATCATGCATGAACCTTGTTTAGTTACTCTCCAAATTCAGCTCACCTACAAAAACACATGAAGCAAAATTAAATCACATAAAATTCAGCTGAAAAAACATTAATATAATTTAGACACACTAATTAAAACATAAATTAAATTAGACAAATTTAATAAAGTCTTAACAAGACATATTAAATTCGGCCAAGACACATTTAAAACATGTAATAAGTCAAAACATAATTATGAGCTGTAGTAATTTAAACTAAATTAATAAATTACTTAATTTATTCAGACATTATGATACGGGGGTTGCGCGCAGACCAAGATCGAGTCGTCAAGTCACGGGAAACTCCTACGAAAGCTCTAAACGAACAGATCTAAAAATTAAAACAAAGAACAAGATTAAACTAATCAAATCTGAAATTAAATCCCCAAATTCAATTAAATGAGCAGCAAGGAACAAAGAACGAATGAATAAATGTATTCGGAGTTCAAGAAGATGAAATCGAACTCCAATAGTGAAATCCCACAAGCTGAATCTGCCAAGAACACCAAAACAGTAAGTAGATTGAAACAATTAGATTTTTAATTGGAAGATTAGGGATTTGGGTGGGAAAAAGAAAAGAAAGAAATAGATGAAATTGAACGGTTCAAGAAGTGAATTTAAGTTGCGATTCGGTCCAATTGAACACCCAAGATGAATTGCCCAAATTTCAGCAGCCGAATTTCACCCAACAAGAAGAAATAGAAAACGACAAGAACCCTAAATTTTGGGGAATTTTGAATCGATTAGATGCTGCCAATAAAAGAACCGATTAAATGAAGAGTTCTTGGAGTTTGAATCAAGGCTGAAACACAAACAAAAACAGCAAAGAAATTAGATATAGATTGGCATCAACAGAAATAAAGAAAAGAAATTGAACAGCAAGAATAAAAGATAAGTCCTAAAGATCCTTGAAATCCCGAAAGATCTCACAAATCTCTTCAAACGGCTCTAATCTCCCCTCCAAAGAATATCGATGGCAAGAAGAAGGTTGAAGATGGCTCCCCCAATCAAAAGATTGTTAAAACAACTTCTAAAGAAAACTCAAGAGAGAAATATTATAGAAAACTCAAAGAAAATTCTGCTCTCTCAAATCTGAAATTTAAGAATGAATCTAAGTGTTATGTACAAAGGGTGGCTGGCCATGCCTTTAAATAGGCCTCAAGTAATCCTAATCTAACAAGTAACTAATAAAATTAAACCTAATTAATAGAATAAAATAAAGGAAAATTTGGCCAAGCATATATATGGGCTATTTTTGGGCCAAATTTTACATGTATGTTCTGATGTGATCCGGCTCGGTTGATGGAGTCGAGTTCACTTAAGTTGCCCGATCGTCGACGAGAAGTATTGGTTGATGTCGAATGGAGATAACTTTATAGAGTTGTTTTAAGCGGAAGTAATTAAAAGGGTTCAAAAATGGCTTGGTTTGGAGAATGGATGGTTCGATTTAACAAAGAAAATAAAGTTTAAGTAGATAGATAAAATGGAATGGAAATTGAACTCAAGCGAAGAACGATTCAATACTATGTAAAGTATTGCCCCGGGACTTATATTGCTCAAGGTGGATTAAATGGATTGTCGAAGATGGACCTTGACCCGTTACCTATAGAGAGGTAGGAACCAAAGGTATAAAAAGGTGGATGAACGCCACACCAGGATGGTGATAAGTTCAAAAAGTCGGGTTGACGCCACTAGCGAGCTAGATAAGTCAGACGAGACTCAAACGAAATCGGATTGGAGGTAACCTCACAATAAGTTTAATAATCAGAAATGTCTAACCTTTTTACAAAGAGAAAAGAACTATTTGTAGATTACATTAGATAGCCAAATAGACTAAGTAAATTCGGCTTTAATTGAATTAAACTAATCTAGAAATGTATCTTTAAAGGCTATGTCCAAATTCGGCTGAATGGTACTTCAATGGGCAGCTTCATGGCTATGGAAATGAACTTGAAGGCTTGGTGAATGTATGGGAGAGCAATGGACATGTCTAGGTTCGACCAAGGTGTGAATGGACACTCCAATAGATGCCTTTTGGTCGAATAGGTACTTAGGAGATCAATGGACAGCAACCGATGCATGTAAGTGAATATTCATGCATTCTTCCATTCATTGTATTAAATCATTCATGCATCATCTTTAAGGCAACCATTCGTTGTAGGTAGTCATGCATGTACCTGAACATACATTGAACCAGAAATGTTCATGAATTTGTGTTCCCACATGTGGATGTACCTACAAAAGATATAAACAAATTAGATTCAAGGTACATTCAGCTTAAATTAAATAATATCAAGACATATTTAACAAATTAAAATAAAGACATAAATAAAATATAATTAATAATAAATTTGGCTAGCTCAATGATAGTTGAAATTCTTGATGAGCTGAATTGAGCTAGAAAATTCGGTTATGAGCTGTAGTAAAAATAATTAAAATAAAACTATCACTCAAATTATTCAAATAATAAAATTAACGAGCTGGAAAGAAGCTAAATTGAGCTCAAATAGGTGGAATTGAGCTCAAGTGAGCTGATTAAAGTCGAATTGAGCTAAGGGAGCTGGAATTGAGTTGAAATTAGCTTGCACTAAGGTGCATGGTTTCTTCAAGGAGTTGGATCGAGCTTCCCCATCTTCAACGAGCTGATTCTCCTTCCAAAACTTGAACAATAAAGCTGAAACAAGTTCATGAAATCGCTTGGACCTAGCTCGGTTCATTGGTCCCTTTGGAAGCTCGAGGGAATCAAGACGAGGACTTGATGGGGCTTGGGGCGTGGTCACATCATCCCCCCTTCTTCAAAATGACTTGTCCTCAAGTCGAGCTGTTTATTCTCCAGAAAATAATCCGTCTTATGCAACTCTCCTTGAATGAATGGAACAATTAGTCGTTCATAAGCCATTGCAAAAGAACTTACAATATTCGACATTAAAGATGGCAAATGAATCAATGAAAATAGACAACCATTAATCATCAAGAAACGATCAAAACAAATATGTGGATCATGCATAGTCGTATCAAGACAAGTATGAGTCATGTAAAAAGGCAGTTTTAAAACATCATTCTTAAAATCACATGAACAAAACTCCTTCCATATCCATAACTCATCAAATGGTCGAGACGAAAACAAATATGTTTTCAAGCATTCGAACTTTTCAATTTGCTTCCACAAGTCATTGTTCAAGTAAATGGAATGCAAGTAAGGAGACATGAAATTTAAATCTTCATCACAAACACACAAATGAAAAGTTTCATATGATTCATGATTTCGCATGTTTGGCACTCGCAATTGTCGTTTGGTTTTGTTCTCAACAATGAATTCATCACATTTTCCAAAGAGAAAAATCGTCTTATCATTACTCAAAATGGATTTATCATCATCAAGCAAAATCAAATAATTAACCACAATAGGATTCAAGCGATTTTCAGCAATCAAGGTGTCTTCAAAAATTTTAGTTACATTCGACTTAAGAAAAGATGGTCGCATAACATCAGAATTCATACCTGATTCACCTTTAGGAATGGAAAATTGAGAATCAATTTTACCTTTTTCAATCAAAGTGAACCTTTTCTCCTTGAGAAGGTATTGAAGTCGAAGCTCATTACACAATCCTTGAAAAACCTGAAACGAAGGGTAAACACAAAGGCAACTTGCACTTTTCGAAGTGTTGGGTTCATAATGCTGAAAGAGGGTAATGTCTCCATAGACGTTGAACTCAAAGGAACAGGCTAAAACACTATTCACATATTGAACATATGTAACAATACCAGGTTCAAAAACATGAGTTGATCTTACCTTTTCGAAATGAAAAATGAATTTCATGTACAGCCACATAAAATGATCAAAGAACAATTTTAAATTATAAACAGAGTCTTTAAATTTCAGAGGCCAAACATCAAACAGACATAAATTTGTCGCATAAAATTTAGGATGCTTGAGTTCCGCACATATTAACCTAAAACGATAAATTCCAGGTTTGAACACACGAGTTTGATTACTTACGCCAAAGTGTTTTAGTAAATCAAACATGTCAAACCAAAGGGGTTTTCGTGTCCATAGATACAAACATTCAAATCTCTGTATATTCATCAAATCAAACTTGCACAAATTCATGGATTTGTCACATGACAATAATGGATGCACAAAATTATCATATTTGAAAAATTGAATCGCTTTTCGTGAAAACCCGACATCATGCAAAACCAAATCTTTAGTTTGTTGTTCGTACCGAATAACATCAACCACATTCAAAGAATAGCAATTAATTGAATGAAAATAAGAGAATTTTTTTAAAACAAAGTCATTTTCAACAACTTTCAAACTTGGTGGCCATGACTCGGTTTTTAAAAATTCCTTACCTCGCTTACCTTCAAGCTTGTGTGGTTCGATTTCAACTTCATCCTTACCTTTTTCGGTCATGCAAAAACGTCGCTCGTTAGGAAGATATTGAAGTTGATATTCGTCACTGAGATTTGTCGGAACCTGAAAAGAAGGAACAGAACAAAAACAAACATCACGGAGGTTAGTTAAAATTTCGTTCTCTTTTTCTTGTTCTCGCTCACTATCTTCATTTTCTCTCATTTCTTCTTCAACATCTTTTTCTTTTTCAATTTTTTTCTCAATCTCAATTTCTTTTTCAATTTTCTTTTCTTCATTTTCTTTTTCTCTCACTATTTTGATTTCTTTTTCTTTTTTATTACAATGTGCGGATGACACGAAAGAATCAAAGAGATAATCATTTGGCTCAAAGAAAGAGAAAATATTTTCATAAACTTCTCGTCCATTTCTTTGGGAACAATCCTTTGGGAAGGACTTCTTTGAAGCATACGAGGAATAGCTCGTCCTTTCTCGCTCATCTCGAGTGATTTTTGACTCGAAGTTTTCTTCTCGCGGTCTCGAAAGCTTTGTTGAATAGGAGTCTTGATATGTGTCTCTTCTCGAATAATATCGTCGTGATGAACTTGACTCTATTTCTCGACTCGGTGGAGTTTGCTTTCGTCGGGCTTTTTCCTCCACTCGGTCCAAACGTCTTTTTAATGGGCTTAGTTTTTCATCCAATATTCGGCCCATCTCGTTCACCAAGTATTGAAATTCATCGGTAGAGAATTCTTCTTGAGACATGATTCAAGAAAATGTTCGAAAATCGAAAGATAGAATAAATAGAAATTTTTTATTTTATATCTATTTATATAGAATCAATCAAAAATCAATCTACCCGCGAGGATTAATTAAGAAAATGGGGTTTTGTTTATTTTATTCTTATCCAAGAAAAAAAAAGAGCGATTGGATCCGTTGAAATCGCTTTTGTTTTCAGGGTTATACTCTGAGTGATCTCCCTGTGAGCGAGCTTATGGGAATGATTTTAACCAAGCAACTGGAAGCGACCAGTTCCAATCAGCAAAGAATACAATAATTAGGAAAAAAACTATATTTTTATTTTTAGTTGTATTTGGATATTCTTTATTTTATTGTTTTAGTTTGCTTTAGTTTTAAGAAATAGTAAATGAACCTCACCAATTCAAAATCCTCACCAATCTCTCGCAAAGAAATAATGATTTTCACTCGCACTCGTGTTTAGACTCAATTTTTGGCTTTTTCTTTTGATGTATTTCACTCTTGCCTTTTACCACTCGACCTCTTCTCTCAATTTCGTGATTTGTCTCGATAGACTTATTTTGCTGCTTGAGGGTCGGTTTCAAAATGGGTTACAAGGGATAATGTCGGGTGTAGGGTAGGCTGAACAAAGAAGAAAATTGGTTTAAAATGTGGCATTGGGATGGTAAATAATGGTAGGAAGGGAAACTTGATGATCGGAGTAATAAGTGATAATGATAAAAACTCGCAAGACTTTTCACTTTTTTTTTTCTTTCTTCTTTTTTTTAACTAGATTTTTTTTGTCACTTCTTTTTTTTTCCTTTTTTTCGATTTATTTTTGAATTTTTTTTTCTGAATTTCTTCTCTCTTTTTTTAAATCCAATACAATAGTAAACAAAATACAAGGAAGAGAAAAAAAAATTAAATTCCAACTCAAAATTTTTTTTGATTTTTTTTGACTTCTTTTTTTTCGTTACGAACCTACTCCGAGCTTGATACGAATGTCGGCACTCCTCGTTTTAGTAGCTCTGATACCAAATGATGTGATCCGACTCGGTTGATGGAGTCGAGTTCACTTAAGTTGCCTGATCGTCGACGAGAAGTATTGGTTGATGTCGAATGGAGATAACTTTATGGAGTTGTTTTAAGCGGAAGTAATTAAAAGGGTTCAAAAATGGCTTGGTTTGGAGAATGGATGGTTCGATTTAACAAAGAAAATAAAGTTTAAGTAGATAGATAAAATGGAATGGAAATTGAACTCAAGCGAAGAACGATTCAATACTATGTAAAGTGATACGACCCGCCCCCGGGAACGGCTATTGTTTCAGCCTACAAGCGAGGCTCGTCGTGTTTGCAAGTTGGACGTAGCTCAATCTTATTTTGTGGAGCTTCATTTAGCTCGTTTCCAGCTCCTTTCAAGCTCAATGAGCTCGAACTAGCTCAATTTCATTAAGACCTTATTATAGTAGCTGAAATAATTATTTGAGTCATTTAATTAGTTTATTACAGCTCAATTAATATTCATTATTTATTTGGTTTAAAATCTGGACAAATTTAATTATGCATGATAATTGAGTTATAATTATATGTTATTAATTTGTCTTAATTTCTACAGCTCATTAATATGTTTTTTATGCATGTTTTAATGTGTCAATTTTGTTACATGTTTTAATTATGTCCTAAGGTAGCCGAATTTAATGTGCATAATTTTTGTGTCATTTGCTGCCAAATTAATGTGTTTAAAAATGTATTTGATTTATTGAATAAATTTTGCTGTAGGTACATCCCATTTGGACGTCCTTGGTGCATGAATGAATTAAAAGAAGATACATGTAAGGGGACGGCACATGCATGTTTGGGGAATTAAATTTGGCTGCTGTTTGAAGTATCCTAGGTGACCATTCGGCCAAAGAAGCTATTGTTTCCTACTCCCAAGTTGCCCATTCAGCCGACTTTTAATTCTTTTCACATTGCCGGATTCATCTTGGCTGTTCGGTTCTATATGTTCACATATTTGACTCTTCAAAACTGACTTTTCACACTTGTGTGGCTGTTCAACAACTATCTTTAATGTTCCTATCTTTTCAGCCAACAAGTGCCAATTTAAGGAGTAATTTAAGAGCAAGGCCGAACCTGGACAAGACCATTGATCTACCGATGCATTCATCTTTGCAAGGTGCATTTGCTTCATGCTTAAGCTGCCCATTTGAATGCCCATTCAGCCGAATCTTATGGAGGAATTAATTCTAGAATTTTCTTGATTTTTCTTAGCTTTTAAGTTTGTCTATTCGGCTAGCCTTTGAGGAACTATAAATATTTGTTTGTTCATTTGTAAAAGGAACTTTTGGACATTTTTAAGTAACGAATCGCTGCCAAATTTGTGAGGCATTTTCTCTCAAATTTCGTTCGGGACCCGTAAGACTTATCTAGCTTCTAGTGGCGTCTTTCCGAGTCTTTCTTTCGAACTTATCACTCCCTAAACCCGAGTGTGGTGTTCACCTTTGATACCTTTGGTTCATACTTTACTAAGTATCGGGTCAAGGTCCTTATCAACCATTTCCAACTCAATTTGGTCCTATAAGTTTCGGGTCGACACTTTTCTTTAGTGTTGGTTCACTCTTGACCTTTTTGAACCATTACCATTTCGTACCAAATCCCTTACCATTTCGTACCAATTCCCAAATACCAAAACGTACCAAAACCAAATACCATTTCTTAATTAATCCTAAACAGAACTCGACCATTCTAGTCATACCATTTCGACTTAAACCAAATCCATATCCAACTTTGCACGGACTTACTTTACTTCTTTGAACTCAAATATATTCTATCTTCTTCTTGTCTAATATACTTCTTCGTTTACGATCGGGAACTAAACGACTCGGACTCAACTACTAAATCGAGGTCGTATCATAAAGTATTGCCCCGGGACTTATATTGCTCAAGGTGGATTAAATGGATTGTCGAAGATGGACCTTGACTCGTTACCTATAGAGAGGTAGGAACCAAAGGTATAAAAAGGTGGATGAACGCCACACCAGGATGGTGATAAGTTCAAAAAGTCGAGTTGACGCCACTAGCGAGCTAGATAAGTCAGACGAGACTCAAACGAAATCGGATTGGAGGTAACCTCACAATAAGTTTAATAATCAGAAATGTCTAACCTTTTTAAAAAGAGAAAAGAACTATTTGTAGATTACATTAGATAGCCAAATAGACTAAGTAAATTCGGCTTTAATTGAATTAAACTAATCTAGAAATGTATCTTTAAAGGCTATGTCTAAATTCGGCTGAATGGTACTTCAATGGGCAGCTTCATGGCTAAGGAAATGAACTTGAAGGCTTGGTGAATGTATGGGAGAGCAATGGACATGTCTAGGTTCGGCCAAGGGGTGAATGGACACTCCAATAGATGCCTTTTGGGCGAATAGGTACTTAGGAGATCAATGGACAGCAACCGATGCATGTAAGTGAATATTCATGCATTCTTCCATTCATTGTATTAAATCATTCATGCATCATCTTTAAGGCAACCATTCGTTGTAGGTAGTCATGCATGTACCCGAACATACATTGAACCAGAAATGTTCATGAATTTGTGTTCCCACATGTGGATGTACCTACAAAAGATATAAACAAATTAGATTCAAGGTACATTCAGCTTAAATTAAATAATATCAAGACATATTTAACAAATTAAAATAAAGACATAAATAAAATATAATTAATAATAAATTTGGCTAGCTCAATGATAGTTGAAATTCTTGATGAGCTGAATTGAGCTAGAAAATTCGGTTATGAGCTGTAGTAAAAATAATTAAAATAAAACTATCACTCAAATTATTCAAATAATAAAATTAACGAGCTGGAAAGAAGCTAAATTGAGCTCAAATGATATGACCCTGGTCAAGGATGCCCTTGATTTCAGCTTGAATTCAGCTCCTCAAGCTCCATTTAGCTTGGTTCAGCTCACCGAATTTTATTTTAGCTCACATGAGCTTAATTCAGCTCGTTTGAGCTTGGTTTAAATTCAATTCAGCTCATTATTAGCTCTTTAGCTAAATTAACTTTATTTGCTGGAGTTTTAGACCATTTAAATAAGCATGTAAATAAGTTTCATTACAGCTTTTAAATATGTCTTAATTTATTACAAGTGTTTAATATGTCTTGATTTGGCTGAATTAAAGGTGTCTAGATGTCATTTAATTTGTCTAAATTATTACATGTTTTAAATTTGTCCAGCCGAATTTATGTGTTATGATTTGTTAATATTTAAGTTGTCTCAATGTTATTTAGGATGTTCACATTATACTTTAATTTAGTTCAGCTGAATTTGCTTGAAATTAATTAAGTTCATGTGTGTTTTTAGGTACAGCCGAATGTGGAGATTCATTCAAGCTAGGTGCATGAACGTCTACTTACAATGCATGATGTGGGAACACAATTAAAGATGATTCATGAATGGGCTGGTTCAATGAACGTAAGGATGGTGCATGAATGATTTAATACAATGAATGGAAGAATGCATGAATATTCACTTACATGCATCGGTTGCTGTCCATTGATCTCCTAAGTACCTATTCGTCCAAAAGGCATCTCTTGGAGTGTCCATTCACACCTTGGCCGAACCTAGACATGTCCATTGCTCTCCCATACATTCACCAAGCCTTCAAGTTCATTTCCTTAGCCATGAAGCTGCCCATTGAAGTACCATTCGGCCGAACATGGACAAGGACACCATTGGTCATTTTTCTAGAAGGTTCATGTCTTAATTTAGGTTCATTACTTAATCATTAAGTTCATGAATGGACTATTCGGTTAGCATAAGAAACTAGTATAAATAGTTTGTTGATTTCATTTGTAAAGGACTTTTGACTTTTGACTTTTGACTTTTGATCATTTGAATGAACTTTGTTCAAAGAGTGAGTTTTCTCTTCTCTAAATTCGTACGAGTTTCGATCTGACTTATCTAGCGTGCTAGTGGCGTCTATCGTTCTCTTTTGAACTTATCACCTTGCTTTGGTGTGGCGTTCAACCTTCTACAATTCCGCAATCCCACCTTGAACCGAATAGAAATCGGGGTGACACTTTTAGTGTTGAATCGTTTCTGGTGTTTAAGCTCATTTATCCATTCCACCGACTATCCTAGATTTTACCAACTATAATATCTTTTTACAAAATCGAGCCTTCATTTATCAACTTCCATTTTTCTTATTTTTATACTTAAATCGAGCCTACTACCCTTATAAATTTACCATCACCTTAGCCAACCTTTAAAACCATTTGAAAGCTTCCGCATCTTTAGCCTTATTTCATCCTATTTCCGATAACTCAACTATTCCTCGTCGATGATCGGACAATCAAGTGAATCGACTCAATCAACTGAGCCGGATCACATCATCAAATAGGTGGAATTGAGCTCAAGTGAGCTGATTAAAGTCGAATTGAGCTAAGGGAGCTAGAATTGAGTTGAAATTAGCTTGCACTAAGGTGCATGGTTTCTTCAAGGAGTTGGATCGAGCTTCCCCATCTTCAACGAGCTGATTCTCCTTCCAAAACTTGAACAATAAAGCTGAAACAAGTTCATGAAATCGCTTGGACCTAGCTCGGTTCATTGGTCCCTTTGGAAGCTCGAGGGAATCAAGACGAGGACTTGATGGGGCTTGGGGGTGGTCAAATCATGTTCCTACAGCTTAAAAATTAAATTAAATAATTAAAATGTTTATAAATTGGGCCCTTTGACATTTTGGCCTGATTTTCAACTAAGTATGAAAGAATTTCTTGATTGGGCTGGAATTTGCTTATTGGGCCTCGCCTTCAAGAATTTGGGCTCGTGATCCATCTCCTTCCGAAATTGGGTCGTTGACGCTCGTAACGGAGATCCAATGCGTGTTGGCTGCAAGATTTGGTTTCTTGGACCAAGATTTCCAAGATTTGAAATCTTGATTTTCTTGATTCTTGAAATCTCTTCGAATAGCATAATTGGGCCAAGATTCGGTTTCTTGATTTTCTTGAAAACAAGAAAGTGAATCTTGATTTTCTTGTTCTCTCGTGTATGCATCTAAGGCATTGCTAACAAACTCTTGAATGGTCCCATTTAGTTTGAACCGCATTTGTCGGGCCTTTGATCTCGTTATTGGGCCTTGTGGCAATTTGAGCCCATCACTTTCTTGAACTTGGGTTGGGCCTTTATGACTCGTATCATTCCCCCTTCCTCAAAAAGATTCGACCTCGAATCTGAAAAATTAAATGGGGACAAGTCAGCCACATTAAAAGTAGAACTTACATTGTACTCACCAGGTAGATCAATTTTATAGGCGTTGTCGTTGATCTTCTCGAGTACTTGGAAAGGCCCATCACCCCTTGGGTCCAACTTAGTCTTCCTTTTTGTAGGAAATCGTTCGTTCCTCAAATGAACCCAAACCCAATCTCCGGGTTCTAGTACAACCCGTTTGCGTCCCTTGTTTGCTTTGTTGGTGTTGTGATAGTGATGTGATCCGGCTCGGTTGATTGAGTCGATTCACTTGATTGCCCGATCGTCGACGAGAAGTTTGCTCGATTTTGTAGATAGATGGAGTTAGATGATTTTTTTATAGCGGAAGTTGAGAAAATGGGTTCAAAAGATGGTTTGGATAGATGTTTGATAGGCTCGGTGAAATAAAGAAATATTGTTTATAATTTAATAGTTAAAATGGAATGGAAAAATAGAACTCAAACGAAGAACGATTCAATACTATATGAAGTATTGCCCCGGGACTTATATTGCTCAAGGTGGATTAAATGGATTGTCGAAGATGGACCTTGACCCGTTACCTATAGAGAGGTAGGAACCAAAGGTATAAAAAGGTGGATGAACGCCACACCAGGATGGTGATAAGTTCAAGAAGTCGGGTTGACGCCACTAGCGAGCTAGATAAGTCAGAACGAGACTCGTACGAAATAGGATAGGAGGAAACCTCACAATCAAGTTTTCAATAATCAAATTCTGTAACCTTTTACAATAAACAAGTAAGCTATTTATAAGCCTAAAATACCTATTGATATTCGGCATCTATGTTGTTCACACTAACTTAAATTCTGTTCACACAGGTATTTAACATGTTCACACAAATAACATTAAAATCCAGTTCATGCTTGAAGATGGTACATGAATTGGCCGAACCATCATGATGCTTCACTTGATGCATTCATGCATCCTTAGCCTTGAAGAATCTCCATAATTCCATGAATGTGTAGCTCTTTAATGATCCTACATCTCCCTTGGCTGAATGAGGCATTAATGTGCCTAAAATACTTGAATGGTCATCTTGAAAATGCATGAATCATGCATGAAACGTCCCATGTATTTCCCCCATAAATATGATCCATGAATCTTCAAATACATGAACTTTCAGCAACTCCCTCTTGCATGAACGTCCCAAATGCATGTGCTCCTTTAAATGCCATCCATTGAACCTCAATTGTGCATGCACACTCCCATACATTGCACCAATCCGTTCATGAACCTGCAGCAAATTAAATCAGCAAGTTAAATGCATTTCAAACACATTAAATTAGCAGCATATGAACTCAATAATTTGCACATTAAATTTGGCCATACATATTAAAAATTTTAGACATATTTAAAACATCATAATTAATTAAGTATTTAATTTAGATATAATTAAAACACTTAATTAATTATTTGTCCAGATTTTAACAAATTAACTAACTTAAGATAAACAACTAATTTAACTAATGACAAATTAAATGGTTTATTTTAGCAAAATAAATGCAAGCTAAAGAAAGCTAAAAATAAGCTCATTGGGTTAAGATTGAGCTGAATTGAGCTTGAGTGAGTTGACTTGAGCTCGAGTGAGCTGGAAACGAGCTAAACGGAGCTTAACGAAATGAAATTGAACTAATTCAGCTCGCATGGATTTGCAAACAATGCTTAGGGAGCTGATCCAAAAGTGTGCCCGGGGCATGGTCGTATCATCCCCTCCCTCTTTAAAGCGATTTGTCCCCAAATTGGGCCATTTACTCGCGAAAAATCGTTGAAGATTCTGAAAGCCGCAATTAACTCGGATCAAAAGAAGCTCATTCGCATGCCCTCCCTCTTTAGGAGGGTACCACTTCGCATTGTCACCTTTAAAAGAATAAAACGAATTAGTGACACGATGAAGATTAAACACAAAGGAACTTTTTGAGATTTGATTCACAGTTTGAACAAATAATCCAATACCGGGGTCGAAAATAGAAATCGTTCTTACCTCTTTCTTCGATGGAAACAAACATAAATCACAAGGCATTTGATAGCTATGGTTTTGGAAGTCAACTTTCCATGGTTCGATTACCTTAGGCAATGATATAGAATGGTGATCACCGGGGTCAAAGACAAAATTTTCTCTTGCCATTTCAATTTGATTTGGCAATTTCATGACCGACTTCATAGAAAGAGCACTAAGCAACTCAAAATCATTATCATTCAAAACATGTTCGGATCTTTTAGTCCACAGTTGAGAACATCCTCCGAAAACAAAATTTTGATTTTGACTTAACAAACCAACAAGATTCACATGGCTCATTTTCAAACTTAAAGACAAAGTATCATACAAACAAAGATTGTTTACACATTCATTCAAACAAATTTTACGATGCTTGCTTTTTTTCATGGATGATTCATAATAGCAAACTCCATGATTAAAGACATGATTTTGACTACTCGATCCAAATGGCAAAAAGAGTCCTTTTATCTCCAACAATTTATACAAATTAAACAACGAGGGTGTTAACATACTCAAATTCAAACAAGCAAACCCTTTAAATTTCATTCGAAAAGATTTACAAAAACATGGAAATTTCACACCAAAAAATAGATAATCCACATGATCAACACAACCAAGCAGATGATATGTCAACTTTTGATCACACAATTCCAGATTTTGTTGGTGCTGATTTATTCGCTCTTCATCAAAAATCTTGCCAATGGCGTATTCATCAATACATTTCCATTCCTTTTCAACATGATCAGTGAGAATGAACATTTTATATGGACTTTCATCTTGCGCATCCAAAACATGCATTCCATTGCAAGTTAAAGATAAACAACCAATACCATCAAAATGATATTTTTTAAAAGCAAGAATCTTCTTATCATTAGACAAAACAAATGGATCATCTTCAATCAAAGAATGACAAATAGCCACGTCAAAGTTCAGATTCTTTCTAAAGACCAAATCATCAACAGTGTGTCCATCAACAATCGAGTAAGGCAGATGTGCTTTAAAATTTTCAACATTAATACCTTGCTTACCTTTTGGCATAGGCGAACTAGGATCGTTGAGAACATTACCTTTTTTAGCCAAAATGAACCTTCTCTCCTTCGAGAGGTATTGGAGTTGAAAATTATCGTCACTTGGCCTTCCGGAGACCTGAAAAGAGGAAACAAAACAAGACAAATTCTCATGTGGTTTAGTAAACAGATTCCTCACTTTTTCTTGCTCTTTTGCCTCCTTTTCTCTCGTTTTTTTTCTAACTCATTGTCTTTTCTTTCTTTTTCAATTTTCTCTTTTTCCTCACACTTTTGTTCAATCTCAATTTCTTTTTCGATTTCTTTCTCTTTTTCACATCCTTTTTCAATCTCAATTTCTTTTTCCATGACACGCGTTTCTTTTACACTCTCGTTTCTTTCTTCAATCTCACTCTCTTTTTCAATTTCTTGTTCCTTTTCTTTCATTTCTTTTTTTCGTCTCTCGATTTCATTCCATATATGCTCATTTTCTCTCATCAACATTTCTTGTCTTTCCTTTCTTCTTATTTCTTTTTCTTTTGCCTCGCTCTTTCATTATAGGATGGAGATGTTACAAATGAATCAGCACGAAATGACTCTCGTTGGGTATAATTGGAACGACTTTCATACAAAAAATGATCACCTCTTCGAGATTGATTCTTGGCGAATGAATACCTCGGTGCATACGAAGGACTACTTGTGATTTCTCGTTCGTCACCTCGAAAAGCTTTAAACTCAAAACTTGCTTTGCTTCGTCTTGAGTTCCTCGTTGAATAGGAATCATGGTATGAATCTCTTCCCAAAAAATCAATGGATGTGTGCCTTCGTGATGATCTTGTCTCCGTCTCTTCACCCGGTGAGTTTGGCTTCCATCGGGCTCTTTCCTCCACTCGATCCAATCGATCATGCAATTTATCAAATTTTGATTTCACCATTCTATGCATCTCTTGCATCAAATATTGGAATTCTGATTCGGGAAATGTTTCTCGAGACATGATTAAGTAATGACAAGAAGATGTTAGAAAAAAAA
Organism: Gossypium hirsutum; assembly: GCF_007990345.1. Classification (NCBI taxonomy): domain Eukaryota; kingdom Viridiplantae; phylum Streptophyta; class Magnoliopsida; order Malvales; family Malvaceae; genus Gossypium; species Gossypium hirsutum. Next base: position 27,454,543 of record NC_053444.1, read on the forward strand.
TACTAAAGAAAATAAATACCTTACCACAAACCTCACAAATTCGCTCGAAAAGGAAATAATGATTTTCACTCGCACTCGTGTTTACATTCAAATTTTGGCTTTTTCTTTGATGTAATTTCACTCGTGCCTTTTTCCACTCAACCTCTTCTCACAATTTCGTGATTTGTCTCGGTAGACTTAATTTGCTGCTTGAGGGTCGGTTTCAAATTGGTTACAAGGGATAATGTCGGGTGTAGGGTAGGCTGAATAAAGAAGAAAATTGGTTTAAAGTGTGGCGTTGGGATGGGTAAATAATGGTAGGAAGGGAAACTTGATGATCGGAGTAATAAGTGATAATGATAAAAACTCGCAAGACTTTTCACTTTTTTTTTCTTTCTTCTTTTTTTAATTCGATTTTTTTTGTCACTTCTTTTTTTTTTCCTTTTTTTTTGAATTTTTTTTCTGAATTTCTTCTTTTTTTTTAAATCCAATACAATAGTAAACAAAATACAAGGAAGAGAAAAAAAATTAAATTCCAACTCAATTTTTTTGATTTTTTTTGACTTTTTTTACGTTACGAACCTATTCCGAGCTTGATACGAACATCGGTACTCCTTGTTTTAGTAGCTCTGATACCAAATGATGTGATCCGGCTCGGTTGATTGAGTCGATTCACTTGATTGCCCGATCGTCGACGAGAAGTTTGCTCGATTTTGTAGATAGATGGAGTTAGATGATTTTTTTATAGCGGAAGTTGAGAAAATGGGTTCAAAAGATGGTTTGGATAGATGTTTGATAGGCTCGGTGAAATAAAGAAATATTGTTTATAATTTAATAGTTAAAATGGAATGGAAAAATAGAACTCAAACGAAGAACGATTCAATACTATATGAAGTATTGCCCCGGGACTTATATTGCTCAAGGTGGATTAAATGGATTGTCGAAGATGGACCTTGACCCGTTACCTATAGAGAGGTAGGAACCAAAGGTATAAAAAGGTGGATGAACGCCACACCAGGATGGTGATAAGTTCAAGAAGTCGGGTTGACGCCACTAGCGAGCTAGATAAGTCAGAACGAGACTCGTACGAAATAGGATAGGAGGAAACCTCACAATCAAGTTTTCAATAATCAAATTCTGTAACCTTTTACAATAAACAAGTAAGCTATTTATAAGCCTAAAATACCTATTGATATTCGGCATCTATGTTGTTCACACTAACTTAAATTCTGTTCACACAGGTATTTAACATGTTCACACAAATAACATTAAAATCCAGTTCATGCTTGAAGATGGTACATGAATTGGCCGAACCATCATGATGCTTCACTTGATGCATTCATGCATCCTTAGCCTTGAAGAATCTCCATAATTCCATGAATGTGTAGCTCTTTAATGATCCTACATCTCCCTTGGCTGAATGAGGCATTAATGTGCCTAAAATACTTGAATGGTCATCTTGAAAATGCATGAATCATGCATGAAACGTCCCATGTATTTCCCCCATAAATATGATCCATGAATCTTCAAATACATGAACTTTCAGCAACTCCCTCTTGCATGAACGTCCCAAATGCATGTGCTCCTTTAAATGCCATCCATTGAACCTCAATTGTGCATGCACACTCCCATACATTGCACCAATCCGTTCATGAACCTGCAGCAAATTAAATCAGCAAGTTAAATGCATTTCAAACACATTAAATTAGCAGCATATGAACTCAATAATTTGCACATTAAATTTGGCCATACATATTAAAAATTTTAGACATATTTAAAACATCATAATTAATTAAGTATTTAATTTAGATATAATTAAAACACTTAATTAATTATTTGTCCAGATTTTAACAAATTAACTAACTTAAGATAAACAACTAATTTAACTAATGACAAATTAAATGGTTTATTTTAGCAAAATAAATGCAAGCTAAAGAAAGCTAAAAATAAGCTCATTGGGTTAAGATTGAGCTGAATTGAGCTTGAGTGAGTTGACTTGAGCTCGAGTGAGCTGGAAACGAGCTAAACGGAGCTTAACGAAATGAAATTGAACTAATTCAGCTCGCATGGATTTGCAAACAATGCTTAGGGAGCTGATCCAAAAGTGTGCCCGGGGCATGGTCGTATCAGATAGAGAGGTTGCGCGCGGACCAAGATCGAGTTACCAAGTCACGGGAACTCCTACGAAAGCTCTAAACGAACAAATCTGAAATCAAACAAAGAACGATATTAAATCTGGAAAATTAAAATCTGGAATAAGAACCCTAAAAATCAGCAAGATCTAATCAAGGAATGAAACACTTATGAAAGAGGTTTCTTGAAACCAAGAACACGAAATTGATTCCCAAGAATGAACTCCCACAAGCCGAATCTGTCAAAGAACACCAAATCAGCAAGCAAATTAGATCGACCAGAATTTCTTGAAACAAATTAGGGTTTATGCGTCAATGAGAAAGAAAGAAATTGAAGGCATAAAACGGCTATTGAGGCTGAGAAAGCGAGGGCGATCTGCTCAATTGACTACCACGAAAGTTTCCCCTAAGTTTCCACAACCAAATTCACCCAAGAAGAGTAAGTGTGCATTCGACAAGAACCCTAGAATTTGGGGATTTAAGGCTGATTGTTGAACTCCAGCAAAAAGTGAAATTGATCAATTCTTTAAGATAAACGAGGGCTGAAAACACAAATAAAACAGCAAATAGATTAGAATTGAGATTCGGCACAAGTAGAATTAAATAAAAGAAATTGAACAGCAAAAATTAAAGGATAAGTCCTAAAGATCCTTGAAATCCCAAAAGATTTCACAAATCTCTTCAAACGGCTCTAATCTCCCCTCCAAAGAATATCGATGGCAAGAAGAAGGTTGAAGATGGCTCCCACAATCAAAAGATTGTTAAAACAACTTCTAAAGAAAACTCAAGAGAGAATTCTTGGAGAAAACCCCAAAGAAAATTCTGCACTCAACAAATCTGAAATTTGATAGAAAAAATAATAATAAGATGTTTACAAAGGGTGGCTGGCCAATGCTTATATAGGCCTCCAACAAATCCTAATCTAATTAGAAAACTTAAAAAATTTAAACTTAATTAAAAAAAACAAAGGAAAATTCGGCCATGCATCCTATTGGGCTGTTTTGGGCCGAATTTAACATGTGATATTCTTAAAACTTAAAAAATTAACTTAAACAACTAAAATGTTTACAAATTGGGCCCTTTGACATTTTGGCCCGATTTTCAACTAAATATGTATGGATTTCTTGATTGGGCTGGGAATTTGCTTATTGGGCCTCGCCTTTAAGAATTTGGGCTTGTGATCCATCTCCTATCGAAATTGGGTCGTTGACGCTCGTAATGGAGATCCAACGCGCTTTGGCTGCAAGATTCGGTTTCTTGGACCAAGATTTCCAAGATTTGAAATCTTGATTTTCTTGATTCTTGAAATCGCTCCGAACAGCAAAATTGGGCCAAGATTCGATTTCTTGATTTTCTTGAAAACAAGAAAGTGAATCTTGATTTTCTTGATTTGAGCCCATCACCTTCTTAAGCTTGGGTTGGGCCTTTGTGACTCGTATCATTCCCCTCTTCCTCAAAAAGATTCGTCCTCGAATCTAAAAAATCAAATGAACTCGACTTTCCTCGATCGAACGGGACTAATGGCAATTGAGTCCATTGAAAAGAATAGCCATGAAATAGTAAATAGCAACGCAAACAAGCTTGTAGTCCAATTATAAGCATAATAGAACAGGTATAACACATGTGAATGGGCAGATTCAGATTACCATGCATTAATAGACGGTTTATAGATTCACTCACACATGCATTATCAAAAACAAGAATCTTTTTATCAACCATCAAAATAGATTTATCATCAATAAATAAAATAGGACAGTCAAGCACGTTTCGATCTAAGTGTTCATCAACACGATCTTTGTCGCTATCCGAGGAGTACAAAAGTGTTTCAAAGGTTTCAAGCATCTTACCTTGATAAGCAAAAGAATAAGGGTCGATTTTACCTTTTTCATTTAAAACAAACCTTCGCTCATCGGGGCATAGTGTAGTCGAATCTCCGTTGTTGAGTTAACCTTTGTCAAATGGAACTCAAACTTCATGTACAACCACATAAACTGTTTAAGGCACGAATATAAATTGAAAACAAATTTGGAAAATTTCGTTACCTTATTCTCCAAAATAGATTTGGACAAATTCGAGGATTTTACACAAGGTAAATCAAGAGAATAACAAATCACGCTCTTTTCGTAATGACTTTATCAACCACAATCGAAGAGTAACAATTAATAGGATCAAAATGAGGGGATCTTTTAAGAACTAAGTCACCAAAAGTTTTATCAATAATTTTCAAATCTGCACTGGACTCGGTTTCTAAAATTTCCTTACCTCGCTTACCTTCGGGATCATGTAGTGTGATTTCATCTTTGCCTAAGTTGATCGTATGAAAGCGTCTTTCATTTGAGAGGTATTGAAGTTGAAAGTTATCTTTCGGTCCTTCGGGAACCTGAAAAGTAGCAACACAAGAAAAATTCATATCTTGGTTAGTGAAAACATTCCTCACTAGCCTTTCCTCGTCTTTTTCTTTTGTTTCTTTTTCTAACTCATTTTCTCTTCTTTCTTCAACTTCTTTTTCAATTTTCTTTTCTGTTTCACATTCCTTTTCACTCTCAATCTCTTTTTGCTCTTTTTCATTCTCTTTTTCTTTTTCCTCACTTGTTTTAACAACAGAATTTTTCAGTTTGATTTGGTCCTCATGGACTTGTTCCGGAGTGAGCAGCACTAAGGTGATTTTCCTTCCTTGATACTTGAAAGAATACCTATTGGTACAACCATCGTGAGTGACCTTTCGATCTAGTTGCCATGGTTCTCCTAGCAACAAATGGCAGGCTTGAATAGGTACTACGTCGCACACGACTTCGTCTTGATACTTACCGATAGAAAAGGTGATGCGCACTTGTTGAGTGACCTTAAATTGGCTTTCGTTGCTAAGCCCTTGTAGTTGATAAGGTCGTGGATGCTTGGTAGTGGTTAAGCAAAGCTTTTCCACCATCGTCGTGCTGGCTACGTTCGAGCAACTTTCACCATCAATAATAACTCTACAAAGCTTACCTTGTACATGGCAGCGAGTATGAAAGAGATGTTCTCGTTGCTGCTCGCTCTTTGGTTTTGCAAAAGAGGGTGTCCACGATCATGAAGATCATAATCAGTTCTAGGGACACGCCGAGGAGCGCGCCTATGAGCAGGAGGCTGGTTATCCACATCGTCTTTAATTTGATCTCGATATTGAGGCTCTTGATTCAACCGCACCTCATTGATAGTAGCAGTCAACGCTCGAAGTGCAGCAGCCTGTTCGTCCAACTGTTGTTGGAATCTTTTAAATATGTCCTCATTATTATCACCTTTAGACATTTTCAAAAACCTGTAAAAAATAAACACTCAACACTCAAAAATAAAAGTTAGCAAACCTCACCATTAATCACTCAAAAAGAAAATTCAAATTCTCAATGAGGTAGAATTCAATCTTGTGAGTTCTTTATCAGAGTTTATATCAACCAATTAGAGAGTGTGAACCAAACTACCAAAGAATCCTAATTTGCACTAGGATGCCAAAAACGGACGAGACACCAACTGATTTGTGTTGCACCGAGGAAGAATTGTGCACACTTTAAAAATCCTACTAACACAAGAAACAAGAAGGTGTTAGATAGTGTAAAGGAAAAATAAAGGCAAACAAATGAAAACCTACAGCTAAGAATCAATAAAAATTGCTGAAAATAGAAAACCCGAAAAACTGCGGAGTAACTTGACAACTTCGTTTGAGGTGTTATCGATCTCCAAAAATCACGAAATTAAATCTGGAGTGTCCTTATATATTGAATTTTTGATCTGGAAATTTTTGGCACCAAATTCAACCCGCTGAATCTTTTTTTAAATTTTTATTGAATTTCGTCTTTTTTGATTTTTTGACTGATTTTTTTGCGGGAATAATTTTTTTATATTCAATAACAGTGCCAAAAACATGTATGTAAAATTTCAGATCAATCAGACAACGTTTACCCACTCAAATGAATTTTTTTTGAACAATTTTTCTGGGTAAAACTGCTGTTTATGCTTTAAAAAATAGAGATCAGTTTAGAAATCAACCAAGAACACCCAAAACGCCCAAAATCTGATACCAAATGATAGAGAGGTTGCGCGCGGACCAAGATCGAGTTGCCAAGTCACGGGAAACTCCTACGAAAGCTCTAAACGAACAGATCTGAAATCAAACAAAGAACGATATTAAATCTGGAAAATTAAAATCTGGAATAAGAACCCTAAAAATCAGCAAGATCTAATCAAGGAACGAAACACTTATGAAAGAGGTTTCTTGAAACCAAGAACACGAAATTGATTCCCAAGAATGAACTCCCACAAGCCGAATCTATCAAAGAACACCAAATCAGCAAGCAAATTAGATCGACCAGAATTTCTTGAAACAAATTAGGGTTTATGCGTCAATGAGAAAGAAAGAAATTGAAGGTATAAAACGGCTATTGAGGCTGAGAAAGCGAGGGCGATCTGCTCAATTGACCACCACGAAAGTTTCCCCTAAGTTTCCACAACCAAATTCACCCAAGAAGAGTAAGTGTGCATTCGGCAAGAACCCTAGAATTTGGGGATTTAGGGCTTGATACGCCCTCACCTCGAGATCGAATTGAGTCGTAAAGATCGCCCGATCGTGAATTAGGAGTAAATTGAGGCTTTACAAAATAGGCTAGAAGAAAGAGGTTTATTTAGGCTCAAAAAGGTTTTGTTGGTTTAGGAAATGAATTAGAAAACAATGGAAGCAATTTGGCTAAGGATTCGAAAGCCGAACTAACACAATAGGAATGTGTTAACCCGTAACTTAGGAGAATGCTTAGGTTGGTAAGGATGGATGGAAGGTTTGTTAAATGGAAAGAAACTTCGACCCACTATCAATGGTGATAGGAACCTTAGTATGAATCGAACGCCACACTTTTGGGATTAAAGTGATAAGTTCGGGAAGAAACAAAAACAAGTTTGATGCCACAAAGATGTTTGATAAGTCTCACAAGTTTTTGGAGAATAACGAGAGTTGAAAACAACCTCACAATTTAGCAAAGCTATCAAATTGTTCATTAACCTCAAAATGTGAATTACATGACCTATTTATAGCTTGACTAAGGCAGCCGAATAGCCTATCTAATCAGATCCTTATGCCTTAAGTTTCTTGAGGAAACTTCCTAGAAATTTCCTAGTTACATTCATGTGATGAAATTCTGAAAATTAACCTTCTAGAAAAAGATGATTCGGCTGGCCCCTTTAATGGGGAAAATTCACATTCGGTTAATGTTTTAAAAGAGCTTAATTGCTGCTATGGAGAAGAGAAATGGACAGCTTCAAAAATTATGCTTCTTTGGCCGGATATGAATAGCCTCCACATGAATTGGCTGCTGGAATTTATGAGGCACTCTTTGGCCATTGCTCTCCACGAAATTGGCCCTTGGAGAAGCTCAAAAACAGCAGCTAGAAGTCCATTGAGCTGCACGAAAAGTCAGCTGGAAACACAAGGCAGCTGCACTTTAAATGCCGTCCATGCATGTGCCCAAATACATGCCCCTTCTTTATGAGCTTTCTTTGCCATTAAGCTAGCTGAAAAAAACATCAAATAAATGTGATTAGGACAAGTTTAATACTCATGAAATGATATGACCCTGGTCAAGGATGCCCTTGATTTCAGCTTGAATTCAGCTCCTCAAGCTCCATTTAGCTTGGTTCAGCTCACCGAATTTTATTTTAGCTCACATGAGCTTAATTCAGCTCGTTTGAGCTTGGTTTAAATTCAATTCAGCTCATTATTAGCTCTTTAGCTAAATTAACTTTATTTGCTGGAGTTTTAGACCATTTAAATAAGCATGTAAATAAGTTTCTTTACAGCTTTTAAATATGTCTTAATTTATTACAAGTGTTTAATATGTCTTGATTTGGCTGAATTAAAGGTGTCTAGATGTCATTTAATTTGTCTAAATTATTACATGTTTTAAATTTGTCCAGTCGAATTTATGTGTTATGATTTGTTAATATTTAAGTTGTCTCAATGTTATTTAGGATGTTCACATTATACTTTAATTTAGTTCAGCTGAATTTGCTTGAAATTAATTAAGTTCATGAGTGTTTTTAGGTGCAGCCGAATTTGAAGATGAATTGGGCAGATTCATGCATGGAGATTCAATGAATTTGAAGATGCATGTGCAGCTGATTTAATGCATTAAAGCTGATTAATTTTTGGAGTTTTTTTAAGGCAACTATTCGGCCAAAGTGACCAAGCTTTTCATCCTTTCAAGATTGGCCGATTCTCTTCTCAAGGAAGTATAAAGGCTGTTCACACTATGGCTGTTCAGTTCAACCATGTTCACACCTCATGGCCCTTCAAAACCGTCCGTTCACACTTCTAAATGGCTCTTCAAATTGCCAATTAATGCTGGTAATTTTTCAGCAATAGTTGCTTCATGAATGACCCCATTATGTTCATTGACCGAACCTAGCCTATTCATGCACATCCAAGATGTTCAAGGTGCATTTGCCCATCTAGAAGATGACTATTGGAGCTCTCATTCAGCCGAATCTACATGGGATAATAATTTTGCATTCATGCTGAATTTTAGTTCATTGTTTACTTAGAAACTAAGTCTTGAATTTGTCCATTCGGCTACTAGTAGGAAGGCTATAAATAGTTGTTGAATTTCTTGTAAAGGGACTTTTGACTTTTGATCATTTGAATGAACTTTGTTCAAAGAGTGAGTTTTCTCCTCTCTAAATTCGTACGAGTTTCGATCTGACTTATCTAGCGTGCTAGTGGCGTCTATCGTTCTCTTTTGAACTTATCACCTTGCTTTGGTGTGGCGTTCAACCTTCTACAATTCCGCAATCCCACCTTGAACCGAATAGAAATCGGGGTGACACTTTTAGTGTTGAATCGTTTCTGGTGTTTAAGCTCATTTATCCATTCCACCGACTATCCTAGATTTTACCCAACTATAATATCTTTTTACAAAACCGAGCCTTCATTTATCAACTATCCATTTTTCTTATTTTTATACTTAAATCGAGCCTACTACCCTTATAAATTTACCATCACCTTAGCCAACCTTTAAAACCATTTGAAAGCTTCTGCATCTTTAGCCTTATTTCATCCTATTTCCGGTAACTCAACTATTCCTCGTCGACGATCGGGCAATCAAGTGAATCGACTCAATCAACCGAGCCGGATCACATCATGAAATCAGCAGTTGGACATATTAAAATTCTGCACATTAATTCGGCTAAGACAAATTAATTAGCAGCCACTAATAAATTTGTCTTAGTCAAGACACATTAAAACTTGTAATTAAACTAAACACATTTAATTTATGACTTAATATGGACATATTAAAGGCATGTACTAATATAAAACATATTTAATAAGCTGAATTAAAAATGTCCAGATTAAGACACATTTATTTAATTAAATGATTTGAGCTGATTCTAAACTAACACAACTAATTAAATTTATTAAAAATAAATTTAATCAGCTCCTTGAACTAATTAAGTGCCGAATTGAGCTAAATTGAGCTGACACAAGCTAAAATCAGCTTGTAGGAAATTGCGAATCAAGCTAGTTGAGCTGGGCGTTTTATGGGCAATCAATCCATCACTCCACAATCGAGCAATATAGCTTGCTACAGCATCTTGGAACTTCTTGGCACGTGCTCGAGTAATTGGCCCCAAAGGCAACTCCATGGATTCGGCACCTATCTTCATGGGCGAGCTCATATCATCCTCCCTCTCTTCGAAGCGATTCGTCCTCGAATCGTCACCTACATTAAAAGGAGAAAGGTCAGCAACGTTAAAACTTGCACTCACTGCATACTCACCCGGTAGGTCAATCTTGTAGACGTTGTCATTGATCCGTTCCAATACTTGAAAAGGGCCATCACCCCTTGATTGAAGCTTGGATTTCCTTTGATCGGGAAACCGTTCCTTGCGCATGTGGATCCAAACCCAGTCACCGGGTTCGAACACGACTCGTTTGTGCCCTTTATTTGCCCCTCGAACATATTGTTCGGTTCTCCTCTCAATATTATCCTTAACATTTTTGTGCAATTGCTTAACAAATTCGGCCTTCTTTTTGCCATCTACATGTACTAATTCATTAGAAGGCATAGGAATCAAATCAAGAGGAGTAATGGGATTAAAACCGTATACTACCTCAAAAGGAGAAAATTTCGTAGCAGAATGAACGGTTCGATTGTATGCGAACTCCACATGAGGTAAGCAATCTTCCCACATCTTCAAATTCTTTTTCAAAATAGCTCGAAGCAAAGTTGATAGCACACGGTTGACTACTTCGGTTTGGCCATCCGTTTGAGGGTGGCATGTCGTCGAAAATAGAAGTTTGGTGCCAATTTCCCCCACAACATCCTCCAAAAATGACTTAGAAACTTTGTGTCGCGATCAGAGACAATGGTTCGAGGGATCCCATGCAACCTAACAACTTCCTTGAAAAACAGACTAGCAACGTTAGTAGCATCATCAATTTTATTACAAGGTATAAAATGGGCCATTTTTGAAAAACGGTCTACAACAACAAATATTGAATCTCTCCCTCTTTTGGTTCTTGGAAGGCCCAGAACGAAGTCTATTGAAATGTCTACCCACGGAGCATCAGGAATAGGCAATGGGGTGTATAATCCATGCGGTTTGATTCGTGACTTTGCCTTCTTACAAGTGATGCAACGATCACACTTCCTTATTACGTCACGTTTCATTTTGGGCCAATAGAAATGTTCATGCAATATTGCTAAAGTTTTAGCAATTCCGAAGTGGCCCATAAGTCCTCCGCTATGAGCTTCTTCTACAAGGACGTTTCTCACAGAACTTTGAGGCACACAAAGCTTGCCTTCACGAAATAAATAGCCCTCATGCTGAAAATACTTTTCACAAGCACCATGCGAACAAGACTCATAAATTTCACCAAAGTCAGCATCAGATTTATAAAGATCTTTGATAAATTCGAAACCAAGCAATTTAGAATCCATTAAATTGACAAGTGCGTACCTTCGTGATAGGGCGTCGGCTACAACATTTTCCTTACCCTTTTTATACTTGATCACGTACGGAAATGACTCCAAATACTCCACCCACTTGGCATGACGTTTATTGAGCTTGGTTTGTCCCTTCAGATGCTTTAGAGCCTCGTGGTCCGAATGAATTACGAATTCCTTCGGCCATAAATAGTGTTGCCATGTTTTGAGAGCTCGGACCAATGCATATAGTTCCTTATCATACGTTGGATAATTCAACGTAGCTCCGTTAAGCTTTTCACTAAAGTATGCAATAGGCCGTCCATCTTGCATCAAAGCAGCGCCAATGCCGATACCTGAAGCATCACACTCTATCTCGAATGTTTTGTTAAAATCAGGTAAAGACAACAATGGTGCATTAGTTAGACATTCCTTAAGCTTATTAAAAGAATTTTCTTGTTCATCAGTCCACACAAAAGGAGAATTTTTCTTAATTATACCTGTCAAGGGGGCAGCTACAGAACTAAAATTAGGCACAAACCTTCGATAGAAGCTTGCCAACCCGTGAAAACTCCTCACTTGGCTGATGTTCGTTGGACGCGGCCATTCGTTGATCGCCTTGACCTTTTCTTGGTCAACTTCTAATCCACGAGCACTTACCATAAAGCCTAGAAAAACAACTTCATTAGTGCAAAAAGAACATTTCTTTAAATTGGCATAAAGTACCTCTTTTCGTAAGACTTCAAGCACGGCACGTAGATGTTGAATATGATCTTCCAAGCTCTTGCTATAGACTAAAATATCATCAAAATACACAACACAGAATTTTCCAATGAACGAACGTAAAACATAATTCATGAGACGCATGAAAGTACTCGGAGCGTTGGTAAGTCCGAATGGCATTACCAACCATTCATACAAACCATATTTAGTTTTGAATGCAGTTTTCCATTCGTCTCCCTCCCGCATTCTAATTTGATGATACCCACTTTTTAAATCGATCTTCGAAAACAATTGGGCTCCACTAAGTTAATCAAGCATGTCGTCGAGGCGGGGAATAGGATGGCGATATTTTATTGTGATTTTGTTGATAGCGCGGCAGTCAACGCACATTCGCCAGGATCTATCCTTTTTAGGAACCAACAATACCGGAACCGCGCACGGACTTAAGCTTTCACGGATGTAGCCCTTCTCCATTAATTCGGCTACTTGCTTTTCTAATTCCTTCGTTTCCTCAGGATTACTTCTATATGCTGGCCTATTTGGAATTGCAGCACCGGGCACAAAATCGATTTGGTGCTCGATTCCTCGAATGGGAGGTAGGCCATTTGGTACTTCTTCAGGAAAAACATCTCCGAATTCCTGCAACAAAGAAACGATAGGAGTAGGCAAAGTATTGTCAAGTTCGTTAGTTTCCAATAAACACTCTTTATACATAAGTACAAAGATAGGTTGCCTTGCCAACATCAATTTTCGAATCTCTCTTTTTCTAGCAAAAACACTTATTTTTTTATTTTCACACTCTTGCTCTTTTTCTTTTGTCACTCTTGTTTTTATCTCACTCTCCTCATTCTTTTCTTTCTTTTTCTTTTCACTCTTTTTGTTTTTCTCTTTTTCTTTTTCTCGATCAATAGATTGCTTCATCTTGAGTTGGTCTTCATGCACTTGCTTCGGTGTGAGAGGAGCTAATGTAACATTCCTTCCAAGGTGCTTAAATGAATATCGGTTTGTATAGCCGTCGTGGACTACTCGCCGGTCAAATTGCCAAGGACGCCCCAATAGCAAATGTCCCGCGTGCATTGGTACGACATCACAAACCACCTCATCTTGGTACTTGCCTATGGAAAACGCCACCCTTGCTTGCTTCGTCACCTTGAGTTCGCCTCCGTCATTTAGCCATTGTAACTTGTAAGGAGTTGGATGCTTTGTGGTGGCTAAACCAAGTTTTTCAACCAGCAAAGAACTTGCGACATTGGTGCAACTACCTCCGTCAATAATTAAACTACACACCTTACCTTGAACATGGCAACGAGTGTGAAAGATGTTGTCTCGTTGTTGTTCTTCCTCGGCTACTTGGATATTCAAGCTCCTTTTGACAACAAGTAATTCTCCTTCAACGGGTAGCTCGAGCTCTTCACCTTCCTCCATGGGAATTTCAGGCTCCTCCTCTTGTTCATCTTCGGACTCAATCTCGCCATTTGAACGAACCACCATCACTCGTCGATTAGGACATTGACTCGCAATGTGGCCTCTTCCTTGACACTTGAAACACTTGATATCGCGAGAGCGATTCGAGACAGCCTCGTTTTTATTTTTGCTAGCATCGGCACTTACTTGATTGGGTTTGGCAGCAACGAAAGGCTCCTTAGGCTGATTGGGAGCTTTGCTAGTCCCTTGAGTCCACTTGTTGGTAGAAGCCGTTGGATATGTCCGCATGGGTCCTTTCCGTTTCAATTGTTTTTCAACTTTTATTGCCATATGCACCATGTCCATAACTTCTACATAGTGTTGAAGCTCGACGATATTGGCAATATCCCGATTTAGGCCGGCTAAAAATCTCGCCATTGTTGCTTCACGATCCTCCTCCACGTCGGCTCTTATCATAGCGATTTCCATGTCTTTATAGTAGTCCTCGACAGTTCGGTTGCCTTGTGTGAGATTTTGCAATCGTTGGTACAACTCCCGATGGTAATAGGAGGGAACAAAACGCTTGCGCATAACGGCCTTCATTTCAGCCCACGTAGAGATAGGCCTCTCCCCATTCCTCCTTCGGCTAGTCACCAATTGATCCCACCACACGATCGCATAATCCGAGAATTCAATGGCAGCGAGCTTTACCTTTTTATTTTCTGAATAGTTATGGCACTCAAAGACGAGTTCCATTTTCTTTTCCCACTCCAAGTAAGATTCGGGATCATTCTTCCCTTGAAACGGCGGAATAGACATCTTAATATTTTTGAGATTGTCATCCGAACGGTCTCGATTTCTTGGGACTCGATTTCGTTGGAACCGTTGAGGGTTTCCTTGTTCAGATAAGTGATCACCTTCAGATTCTTCTTCATCATGGTTTTCAATTGGTTGCTCTCGTCCTCGCCTTGCATCTTCCGGAGTCACTTCGCGTTGCCTTCGGGTTTCGACTCGATATAGGCGGTCTTCGATTGGTTCAAGCTTACGATCAAACATTCGCTCCATTTCTTGCATAATGGCTTGCAAAGTGAGATCCGGCACTCCCCTTCCAACGTTTCTTATTGGACAAAATCCACCTCCCTCGTTTGGATTCCTTTCCGGGCTCCGTGACATTTTTTAAAAAAAAATTCTTTAAAGAATCACAACAAGAACTCACCAATCACTCACAAGAATAAACACTCACTTTGGCTTTTCTACTCTTTAATAGTCTCACTAATCTCTCTTGCCTTTTACCACTCAATTTTCACTTCCCAAAATTCTCCGCAAACTAAGTTTGACAAATCAAAATCGTTTGGGGTCGGCTTACAAAATAGATGAGGCTTGGTAGGGTAATATTTTAGGATCGGGTAGGCTAACAATCAAAGAAAATAGAAGGAAATTAGTGTGGCTGTATAGATGTGGTCCTTCGGGCAGCAAGCAATGCTTTTACAAGCTCAAAATGAATTTTAATCACTTCTCTTTTTTTTTCTTTTTCTTTTTTTTTAATTCCGATTTTTTTTAATACTGAATACACAAAGAAAAAGAAAAAAAAATAAATTGAATACAAACTTTTTTTTTGAATTTTTTTTTACAATCTCGTAATACCGAAGACGACGATTCTTACTCCAATTTAGCTAGCTCTGATACCATCTTGATACGCCCTCACCTCGAGATCGAATTGAGTCGTAAAGATCGCCCGATCGTGAATTAGGAGTAAATTGAGGCTTTACAAAATAGGCTAGAAGAAAGAGGTTTATTTAGGCTCAAAAAGGTTTTGCTGGTTTAGGAAATGAATTAGAAAACAATGGAAGCAATTTGGCTAAGGATTCGAAAGCCGAACTAACACAATAGGAATGTGTTAACCCGTAACTTAGGAGAATGCTTAGGTTGGTAAGGATGGATGGAAGGTTTGTTAAATGGAAAGAAACTTCGACCCACTTGATGTGATCCGGCTCGGTTGATGGAGTCGAGTTCACTTAAGTTGCCCGATCGTCGACGAGAAGTATTGGTTGATGTCGAATGGAGATACCTTTATTGAGTTGTTTTAAGCGGAAGTAATTAAAAGGGTTCAAAAATGGCTTGGTTTGGAGAATGGATAGGTTCGGTTTAACAAAGAAAATAAAGTTTAAGTAGATAGATAAAATGGAATGGAAATTGAACTCAAGCGAAGAACGATTCAATACCATGTAAAGTATTGCCCCGGGACTTATATTGCTTAAGGTGGGTTTAATGGAAGTCGAAGATGGACCTTGACCCGTTACCTATAGAGAGGTAGTGATACGAGCTCGTTTCGGATGTAAAGACGAGTCGTAATCTTTCCCGATCGAAATTAGGTAGTGTCGGAATTGAATCAAATTCAAGTCTTGGTGTTTGAAGTTGGATGGCTTTAGGAATAAAGGAGTTTGATGGGTTGTTGTTTGCTGGGTAATTCGATGAAACAAGTTCGAACCCTTATTATCAAATAAGGACCCGGGCTTAAGGTTTTCAAAGAAAGAAATGGAAATAGGATAAAAACCGAGACCCTCTATTTAGCAAAATAGGAACCTACGGTATGAAGAACGCCACACCAATGGGTGATAAGTTCGAACAAAGTCAGATTGACGCCACTCGTTGAAGAGAAGTCAATTTGAGCTTTGGAGAATAAAGAGAGTGAATTTCTCACTAAAATTATATTTCATTCAGAAATTTGGCAAAAAGTCCTTTTACAAGAAATTCAAGAACTATTTATAGCTTAAGTGACTAGTAGCCGAATAGTCAAGTTCAATACTTAAAAACTAAGTAAACATTGAACTAATTTTGAGCTAAGATCCATGAATGGTCTTGAATCAATGTTCGGCTGAATATAGACCAAGGAAGAGCTTCAACGAACTTGGAAAATTGGAAGCAGCTACATTCGGCCAATAGAGTTTAATAAGGTCAATAATGAAGAGCTTTCATTTTCCTCAATCCGTTCCACCAATGCTAAAATAGCAACTTTAAATCGTTTAGCTCTAGCTCGCGTTATTGGACCAATGGGCAGCTTAATAGCTTCTTGTTCGTTCTCCATTTGGTTCGTAGGCAAGCTCACATCAGGTAGGAACCAAAGGTATAAAAAGGTGGATGAACGCCACACCAGGATGGTGATAAGTTCAAGGAGTCGGGTTGAGGCCACTAGCGAGCTAGATAAGTCAGAACGAGACTCGTACAAAATAGGATAGGAGGAAACCTCACAATCAAGTTTAATAATCAGAATTATCTAACCTTTTTACAAAGAGAAATGAACTATTTATAGAGTTCAGATGATAGCTGAATAGTCATACTAAACAAGCTTAAAAACTAAGTAATTCGGCTTTAAATGTGTAAAACTAAACTAGAAATGTATCCATTAAAAGTGATGTCCAAATTCGGCTGTATGGATGTTCAATGGCCAACTTCATGAGTAAGGAAATGTACTTGAGGGCTGATGAATGCATGGGATGCCAATAGCTTTGTCTAGATTCGGCCAAGGTGTGAATGGACACTTCAAAAGATGTCTTTTGGCCGAATAGGTGCATAGGAAATTCAATGGTCAGCAACCGATGCATGTAGGTGGATATTCATGCACTCTTCCATTCATTGTATTGAATCATTCATGCATCATCTTTAAGGCAACCATTCGTTGTAGGTAGTCATGCATGTACCCGAACATACATTGAACCAAAAATGTTCATGAATCCTCATTAATTGTGTTCCCACATGTGGATGTACCTACAAAAGATATAAACAAATTAGATTCAAGGTACATTCAGCTTAAATTAAATAATATCAAAACATATTTAACAAATTAAAATAAAGACATAAATAAAATATAATTAATAATAAATTCGGCTAGCTCAATGATAGTCAAAATTCTTGATGAGCTGAATTGAGCTAGAAAATTCGGTTATGAGCTGTAGTAAAAATAATTAAAATAAAACTATCACTCAAATTATTCAAATAATAAAATTAACGAGCTGGAAAGAAGCTAAATTGAGCTCAAATAGGTGGAATTGAACTCAAGTGAGCTGATTGAAGTCGAATTGAGCTAAGGGAGCTAGAATTGACCTGAAATTAGCTTGCACTAAGGTGCATGGTTTCTTCAAGGAGTTGGATCGAGCTTCCCCATCTTCAACGAGTGATTCTCCTTCCAAAACTTGAACAATAAAGCTAAAATAGCTTCATGAATTTGCTTAGACCTAACTCGAGTCATTGGTCCCTTTGGGAGCTCGAGGGAAACAAGATTCAAGCTTGGTGGTGCTTGGGACGTGGTCACATCATTCCCCCCTTCTTCAAAACGACTTGTCCTCAAGTTGAGCTGTTTGTTCTCTAGAAAATAATCCGTCTTATGCAACTCTCCTTGAATGAATGGAACAATTAGTCGTTCATAAGCCTTTGCAAAAGAACTCACAATATTCTGCATTAGAGATGGCAAATGAATCAATGAAAATAGACAACCATTAATCATCAAGAAATGATCAGAACAACTATGTGGATCATGCATGGTCATAACAAGACAAGTATGAGTTATGTAAAAAGGCAAACTTAAAACATCATTCTTACAATCATATGGACAAAACTCTTTCCATATCCATAACTCATCAAATGGTCGAGACAAAGACAAATATGTTTTTAAGCATTCAAACCTTTCAATTTGCTTCCACAAGTCATTGTTCAAGTAAATGGAATGCGAGTAATGGAACAAGAAATTTAAATCTTCATCACAAACACACAAATGAAAAGTTTCATATGATTCATGATTTCGCATGTTTGGCACTCGCAATTGTCGTTTGGTTATGTTCTCAACAATGAATTCATCACATTTTCCAAAGAGAAAAATCGTCTTATCATTACTCAAAATGGATTTATCATCATCAAGCAAAATCAAATAATTAACCACAACAGGATTCAAACGATTTTTAGCAATCAAGGCGTCTTCAAAAATTTTAGTTACATTCGACTTAAGAGAAGATGGTCGCATAACATCAGAATTCATACCTGATTCACCTTTAGGAGTGGAAAATTGAGAATCAATTTTACCTTTTTCAATCAAAGTGAACCTTTTCTCCTTGAGAAGGTATTGAAGTCGAAGCTCATTACACAATCCTTGAAAAACCTGAAACGAAGGGTAAACACAAAGGCAACTTGCACTTTTCGAAGTGTTGGGTTCATAATGCTGAAAGAGGGTAATGTCTCCATAGACGTTGAACTCAAAGGAACAGGCTAAAACACTATTCACATATTGAACATATGTAACGATACCAGGTTCAAAAACATGAGTTGATCTTACCTTTTCGAAATGAAAAATGAATTTCATGGACAGCCACATAAAATGATCAAAGAACAATTTTAAATTATAAACAGCGTCTTTAAATTTCAGAGGCCAAACATCAAACAGACATAAATTTGTCGCATAAAATTTAGGATGCTTGAGTTCCGCACATATCAACCTAAAATAATAAATTCCAGGTTTGAACACACGAGTTTGATTACTTACGCCAAAGTGTTTTAGTAAATCAAACATGTCAAACCAAAAGGGTTTTCGTGTCCATAGAAACAAACATTCAAATCTCTTTATATTCATCAAATCAAACATGCACAAATTCATGGATTTGTCACATGACAATAATGGATGCACAAAATTATCATATTTGAAAAATTGAATCGCTTTTCGTGAAAACCCGACATCATGCAAAACCAAATCTTTAGTTTGTCGTTCGTACCGAATAACGTCAACCACATTCAAAGAATAGCAATTAATCGAATGAAAATAAGAGAATTTTTTTAAAACAAAGTCATTTTCAACAACTTTCAAACTTGATGGCCATGACTCGGTTTTTAAAAATTCCTTACCTCGCTTACCTTCAAGCTTGTGTGGTTCGATTTCAACTTCATCCTTACCTTTTTCGGTCATGCAAAAACGTCGCTCGTTAGGAAGATATTGAAGTTGATATTCGTCACAGAGATTTGTCAAAACCTGAAAAGAAGGAACAGAACAAAAACAAACATCACGGGGGTTAGTTAAAATTTCGTTCTCCTTTTCTTGTTCTCGCTCACTATCTTCATTTTCTCTCGTTTCTTCTTCAACATCTTTTTCTTTTTCAATTTTTTTCTCAATCTCAATTTCTTTTTCAATTTTCTTTTCTTCATTTTCTTTTTCTCTCACTATTTTGATTTCTTTTTCTTTTTCATTACAATGTGCGGATGACACGAAAGAATCAAAGAGATAATCATTTGGCTCAAAGAAAGAGAAAATATTTTTATAAACTTCTCGTCCATTTCTTCGAGAACAATCCTTTGGGAAGGACTTCTTTGAAGCATACGAGGAATAGCTCGTCCTTTCTCGCTCATCTCGAGTGATTTTTGACTCGAAGTTTTCTTCTCGCGGTCTCGAAAGCCTTGTTGAATAGGAGTCTTGATATGTGTCTCTTCTCGAATAATGTCGTCGTGATGAACTTAACTCTATTTCTCGACTCGGTGGAGTTTGCTTCCGTCGGGCTTTTTCCTCCACTCGGTCCAAACGTCTTTTTAATGGGCTTAGTTTTTCCTCCAATATTCGGCCCATCTCGTTCACCAAGTATTGAAATTCATCGGTAGAGAATTCTTCTTGAGACATGATTCAAGAAAATGTTCGAAAATCGAAAGATAGAATAAATAGTAAATGAACCTCACCAATTCAAAATCCTCACCAATCTCTCACAAAGAAATAATGATTTTCACTCGCACTCGTGTTTACACTCTTCTAGGCTTTTTCTTTGATGTAAAACACACGTGCCTTTTACCTCTCGACCTCGTCTCACAATTTCGTAATTCATCTTGATAGACTTAATTTGCTGCTTGAGGGTCGGTTTCAAATGGGTTACAAGGGATAACGTCGGGTGTAGGGTAGGCTAAACAAAGAAAATAAAAATCAAAGTATGTGTGGCGTTTTGGGAGGTAGAGGGAATGGTAAAATGAATGGATGCTCGGAAGCAACAAAAAAAACAAAATAAAACTCACAAGACTTTTCACTTTTGTTTTTTTCTTCTTTTTTTTTAACTCGGTTTTTTTTTGTCATTTTTTTTCCTTTTTTTCGATTTCTTTTTTGAATTTTTTTTCTGAATTTCTTCTCTTTTTTTTTAAATCCAATACAATAGTAAACAAAATACAAGGAAGAGAGAAAAAAATTAAATTCCAACTCAAAATTTTTTTTTTGATTTTTTTTTTGACTTCCTTTTTTTTGATTTTTTTTTCGTTACGAACCTACTCCGAGCTTGGTACGAACGTCGGCATTCCTCGTTTTAGTAGCTCTGATACTAAATGATGTGATCCGGCTCGGTTGATGGAGTCGAGTTCACTTAAGTTGCCCGATCGTCACGAGAAGTATTGGTTGATGTCGAATGGAGATACCTTTATTGAGTTGTTTTAAGCGGAAGTAATTAAAAGGGTTCAAAAATGGCTTGGTTTGGAGAATGGATAGGTTCGGTTTAACAAAGAAAATAAAGTTTAAGTAGATAGATAAAATGGAATGGAAATTGAACTCAAGCGAAGAACGATTCAATACCATGTAAAGTATTGCCCCGGGACTTATATTGCTTAAGGTGGGTTTAATGGAAGTCGAAGATGGACCTTGACCCGTTACCTATAGAGAGGTAGGAACCAAAGGTATAAAAAAGTGGATGAACACCACACCAGGATGGTGATAAGTTCAAGGAGTCGGGTTGAGGCCACTAGCGAGCTAGATAAGTCAGAACGAGACTCGTACGAAATAGGATAGGAGGAAACCTCACAATCAAGTTTAATAATCAGAATTGTCTAACCTTTTTACAAAGAGAAATGAACTATTTATAGAGTTCAGATGATAGCTGAATAGTCATACTAAACAAGCTTAAAGACTAAGTAATTCGGCTTTAAATGTGTAAAACTAAACTAGAAATGTATCCATTAAAAGTGATGTCCAAATTCGGTTGTATGGATGTTCAATGGCCAACTTCATGAGTAAGGAAATGTACTTGAGGGCTAATGAATGCATGGGATGCCAATAGCTTTGTCTAGATTCGGCCAAGGTGTGAATGGACACTTCAAAAGATGTCTTTTGGCCGAATAGGTGCATAGGAAATTCAATGGTCAGCAACCGATGCATGTAGGTGGATATTCATGCACTCTTCCATTCATTGTATTGAATCATTCATGCATCATCTTTAAGGCAACCATTCGTTGTAGGTAGTCATGCATGTTCCCGAACATACATTGAACCAGAAATGTTCATGAATCCTCATTAATTGTGTTCCCACATGTGGATGTACCTACAAAAGATATAAACAAATTAGATTCAAGGTACATTCAGCTTAAATTAAATAATATCAAGACATATTTAACAAATTAAAATAAAGACATAAATAAAATATAATTAATAATAAATTCGGCTAGCTCAATGATAGTCAAAATTCTTGATGAGCTGAATTGAGCTAGAAAATTCGGTTATGAGCTGTAGTAAAAATAATTAAAATAAAACTATCACTCAAATTATTCAAATAATAAAATTAACGAGCTGGAAAGAAGCTAAATTGAGCTCAAATAGGTGGAATTGAACTCAAGTGAGCTGATTGAAGTCGAATTCAGCTAAGTGAGCTAGAATTGACCTGAAATTAGCTTGCACTAAGGTGCATGGTTTCTTCAAGGAGTTGGATCGAGCTTCCCCATCTTCAACGAGCTGATTCTCCTTCCAAAACTTGAACAATAAAGCTAAAATAGCTTCATGAATTTGCTTGGACCTAACTCGAGTCATTGGTCCCTTTGGGAGCTCGAGGGAAACAAGATTCAAGCTTGGTGGTGCTTGGGACGTGGTCACATCACCACTATCAATGGTGATAGGAACCTTAGTATGAATCGAACGCCACACTTTTGGGATTAAAGTGATAAGTTCGGGAAGAAACAAAAACAAGTTTGACGCCACAAAGATGTTTGATAAGTCTCACAAGTTTTTGGAGAATAACGAGAGTTGAAAACAACCTCACAATTTAGCAAAGCTATCAAATTGTTCATTAACCTCAAAATGTGAATTACATGACCTATTTATAGCTTGACTAAGGCAGCCGAATAGCCTATCTAATCAGATCCTTATGCCTTAAGTTTCTTGAGGAAACTTCCTAGAAATTTCCTAGTTACATTCATGTAATGAAATTCTAAAAATTAACCTTCTAGAAAAAGATGATTCGGCTGGCCCCTTTAATGGAGAAAATTCACATTCGGTTAATGTTTTAAAAGAGCTTAATTGCTGCTATGGAGAAGAGAAATGGACAGCTTCAAAAATTATGCTTCTTTGGCCGAATATGAATAGCCTCCACATGAATTGGCTGCTGGAATTTATGAGGCACTCTTTGGCCATTGCTCTCCACGAAATTGGCCCTTGGAGAAGCTCAAAAACAGCAGCTAGAAGTCCATTGAGCTGCACGAAAAGTCAGCTGGAAACACAAGGCAGCTGCACTTTAAATGCCGTCCATGCATGTGCCCAAATACATGCCCCTTCTTTATGAGCTTTCTTTGCCATTAAGCTAGCTGAAAAAACATCAAATAAATGTGATTAGGACAAGTTTAATACTCATGAAATCAGCAGCTGGACATATTAAAATTCTGCACATTAATTCGGCTAAGACAAATTAATTAGCAGCCACTAATAAATTTGTCTTAGTCAAGACACATTAAAACTTGTAATTAAACTAAACACATTTAATTTATGACTTAATATGGACATATTAAAGGCATGTACTAATATAAAACATATTTAATAAGCTGAATTAAAAATGTCCAGATTAAGACACATTTATTTAATTAAATGATTTGAGCTGATTCTAAACTAACACAACTAATTAAATTTATTAAAAATAAATTTAATCAGCTCCTTGAACTAATTAAGTGCCGAATTGAGCTAAATTGAGCTGACACAAGCTAAAATCAGCTTGTAGGAAATTGCGAATCAAGCTAGTTGAGCTGGGCGTTTTATGGGCAATCAATCCATCACTCCACAATCGAGCAATATAGCTTGCTACAGCATCTTGGAACTTCTTGGCACGTGCTCGAGTAATTGGCCCCAAAGGCAACTCCATGGATTCGGCACCTATCTTCATGGGCGAGCTCATATCAGGGCTGATTGTCGAACTCCAGCAAAAAGTGAAATTGATCAATTCTTTAAGATAAACGAGGGCTGGAAACACAAATAAAACAACAAATAGATTAGAATTGAGTTTCGGCACAAGTAGAATTAAATAAAAGAAATTGAACAGCAAAAATTAAAGGATAAGTCCTAAAGATCCTTGAAATCCCAAAAGATTTCACAAATCTCTTCAAACGGCTCTAATCTCCCCTCCAAAGAATATCGATGGCAAGAAGAAGGTTGAAGATGGCTCCCACAATCAAAAGATTGTTAAAACAACTTCTAAAGAAAACTCAAGAGAGAATTCTTGGAGAAAACCCCAAAGAAAATTCTGCACTCAACAAATCGAAATTTGATAGAAAAAATAATAATAAGATGTTTACAAAGGGTGGCTGGCCAATGCTTATATAGGCCTCCAACAAATCCTAATCTAATTAGAAAACTTAAAAAATTTAAACTTAATTAAAAAAAACAAAGGAAAATTCGGCCATGCATCCTATTGGGCTGTTTTGGGCCGAATTTAACATGTGATATTCCTAAAACTTAAAAAATTAACTTAAACAACTAAAATGTTTACAAATTGGGCCCTTTGACATTTTGGCCTGATTTTCAACTAAATATGTATGGATTTCTTGATTGGGCTGGGAATTTGCTTATTGGGCCTCGCCTTTAAGAATTTGGGCTTGTGATCCATCTCCTATCGAAATTGGGTCGTTGACGCTCGTAATGGAGATCCAACGCGCTTTGGCTGCAAGATTCGGTTTCTTGGACCAAGATTTCCAAGATTTGAAATCTTGATTTTCTTAATTCTTGAAATCGCTCCAAACAGCAAAATTGGGCCAAGATTCGATTTCTTGATTTTCTTGAAAACAAGAAAGTGAATCTTGATTTTCTTGATTTGAGCCCATCACCTTCTTAAGCTTGGGTTGGGCCTTTGTGACTCGTATCATGTTGGCATCATTTGTTTTGGCTATTCGCTGCCTAGCCTTCTCATGTAAGGATTTCACCAACTCAGCTTTCTGTTCGCCATCTAAATTCATAATGTGTTCAAGAGGTAATGGCGCAAGATCAAGTACTGTTAGTGGTAGAATGAATAGATCTATTATATGCAAATTCAACAAATGGTAGGCATTCTTCCCAATTTCTAATGTTCTTTCCCACAACAGCTCGTAATAAAGTCCCTAAGATTCGATTAACTACTTCAGTTTGGCCATCAGTTTGGGGGTGACATGTAGTAGAATAAAGTAATTTAGTACCAAGCTTACCCCACAATACCTTCCAAAAGTGGCTAAGGAATTTGACATCTCTGTCAGAAACAATCGTTTGAGGGATGCCATGAAGTCTTACCACTTCTTTAAAGAATAAGTCTGCCACATGTGTAGCATCATCTGTTTTGTGACAAGGAATAAAATGTACCATTTTTGAAAACCTGTCAACAACAAGAAATATACTATCTCTGCCTTTCTTGGTTCGAGGCAAACCTAAAATAAAATCCATAGATAAATCTATCCAAGGAGAAGTAGGAATCGGTAAAGGAGTATAAAGGCCATGAGGCATTACCTTAGATTTTGCCTGTTTGCATGTAATGCACTTGGAACATACCTTTTCCACATCTTTCTTCATATGTGGCCAATGAAAGTGTTCTTGCAAGATATCCAGTGTTTTGGCCACTCCAAAATGTCCCATTAAACCCCCACTATGGGCTTCATGAATCAATAAGTCTCTCATGGAACACTTTGGTATGCATAACCTGTTCATACGAAAAAGAAAGCCATCTACAAGATAAAATTTATCAAAAGCAGTATGTCCACAATTCTTATAGATATGGCCGAAATCAGCATCATCATCATATAGTTCCTTAATATGTTCGAACCCTAAGACTTTAGCATTCAATGTAGTTATTAAAGCATATCGTCTATACAAAGCATCTGCAACTACATTATCTTTACCTGTTTTATATTGTATTACATAAGGAAATGTTTCAATGAATTCTACCCATCGGGCATGCCGTTTACTCAATTTACCTTGTCCCTTTAACCATTTAAGGGATTCATGATCTGTATGTATGACAAACTCATTGGGTAGCAAGTAATGTTGCCATACTTGAAGTGCACGAACTAACGCTAATAGTTCTTTGTCATAGGTCGAGTAGTTTAACTGTGCACCATTCAATTTCTCACTAAAATAAGCAATAGGTTGCTTATCTTGCATTAAAATGGCGTCGATTCCAATTCCTGAAGCATCACACTCAAGTTCAAAAGTTTTAGCAAAATCAGGTAATTTAAGCAAAGGAGCAGAACATAACTTAGCTTTTAGAGTTTGAAAGGCCTTTTCTTGGGTTTCACCCCATTTGAAACCCACTGATTTCTTTATAACCTCTATCAATGGGGCAGCAATAATAGAGAAATCTTTCACAAATCAACAAAGTAAAGGTGGTCGATACAGCTTAAAAGTGATCAAGGACTATTCTGTAACTTTAACTTCTGAGCATTCATTAAGCCATTGAAGGTGATACAGCTTAGGGTGCTCGATACAAGGTAACTTTAAGGAATCCACCAAATAGTTGCTAACTACATTCGAACAACTTCCACTATCAATAATAAGTAAACATAAGTTACCTTTTATAAAACACCTAGAATGGAAAATATTGGTCCTTTGGTTATCACAATCGTCTCCCATTTGGATGTTAAGGGTGCGGCAGACTACCATCTTATTTTTTTCTCTTTTTTTTTTGAAATACCTATAAAACAAATACTCAACACTCAAAAGAAAAATTAGCAAACCTTACCGTTAGTCACTTAAAAAGAAAAATCAAATTCTAAATGAGGTAGAATTCAGTCTTATGAGTTCTTTAGTAGAGTCTATATCAACCAATTAGAAAGTGTATGAACCGAAACTACCAAAGAGTCCTAATTTCCACTAAGATGCCAAAAACTGACGAGACACCAATTAATTTGTGTTGCACCGAGAAAGAATTGTGCAGACCTTAAAATCCTACTAACACAAGAAACAAGGTGTTAGATAGTGTAAAGGAAGAATAAAGGCAAACAAATGAAAACCCACAGCTAAGAATCAATAAAATTGCTGAAATTGAAAAACCCGAAAAATTGCGGAGTAACTTGACAACTTCGTTTGAGGTGTTACCGATCTCCAAAAATCACAAAATTAAATCTGAAATGTCCTTAAATATTTAATTTTTGATCTGGAAATTTTGGGCACCAAACTCAACCCGCTGAATCTTTTTCTAAATTTTTATTGGATTTCATATTTTTCAATTTTTTTGACTTTTTCGACTGAATTTTTTGCAGGAAATATTTTTTATATTCAATAATAGTGCCAAAAATATGTATGTAAAATTCAAGATCAATCAGGCAACATTTACCCACTCAAATGAATTTTTTTCGAAAAATTTTTCTGGGTAAAATTGCTGTTTGTAGTTTAAAAAATAGAGATCAGTTTAGAACTCAACCAAGAACACCCAAAACGCCCAAAAACTGATACCAAATGATAGGGGGTTGCGTGTGGACCAAGATCGAGTTGTCAAGTCGCAGGAAAACTTCTAAGAAAACTCTAAACGATCAGATCTGAAACTGAACAGAGAATTAAAGTTAGAACCAATCAGATCTGGAAATTTAAAACCCTAAAATCAGCAAGAGTAAATCAAGAACCAAAACACTTATTTTCAGGGAGAATCAGAAATAAAGATCACGGGAATAAACTCCCAAGAGGTTCCTAAACCAGCTGAATCTGTCAATTGCAATAAAACAAAGAGTTAATTCGATGAGAGGAATAATTGAATAAAGTAATTTGGGCAGCAAGAAAAAAGGGAAAATCTAGAATTTGATGGAACTTTCGGTAATCAAGAAAAGCTATGAGCCCTTCAAACTGAATCTGAAAAGTTTTTAAGATCCCAAACAGCAATCTAATTAAAATTCCAGCAACCGATTTAACCAAAATGAGAAGGAAAGATTCGGCAAGAACAATTGGGAAAAAGATGGATTGGATCGATCTTGGCTGCCAAGAAGAGTGCTGATCGATTTCTTTAAGGTTGAAGTTGGCTGGAAACACAATAAAAGAATTGAAATAAGTTAGATAAAGAAAATGGCACAAGTAGAATTTAAAAGAAAGAATGACAGCAAGAAATAAAGATAAAGTCCTAAGAAGCCTTGAAATCCCGAAAGATTTCACAACTCCCTTCAAACAGCTCTAATCTCCCCTCCAATGAAGATCAATGGCAAGAAGAAGGCTGAAGATGGCTCCCATAATCAAAAAGATTGTTAAAACAACTTTTAAAGAAAACTCAAGAGAAAATTCTTGGAGAACTCAAGAGAATTTTCACTCAAAGCAAATCTAAAATTTTCAATGTAATTCTAATGTGTGTAACAAGGGTGGCCGGCCATGCCTATAAATAGGTGATACGAGTCACAAAGGCCTTAGATGCGTACACAAAAGAAAGAGAAGTCAAGATTCACTTTCTTGTTTTCAAGAAAATCAAAAACCGAATCTTGACCCAATTTTGCTATTTGGAGTGATTTCAAGAATCAAGAAAATCAAGATTTCAAATCTTGGAAATCTTGGTCCAAGAAACTGAATCTTGCAGCCAAAGTGCATTGGATCTCCGTTACGAGCATCAACAAGCCAATTTCGATAGGAGGTGGACTACAAGCCCAAGTTCTTGAAGGCAAGGCCCAATAAGAGGATTCCAAGCCCAACCAAGAAGTCAAACCATACTTAGTTGAAAATCAGGCCAAATTGTTAAAGTGGCCCAATTTGTAAAAATTTTAATTTTTTAATTTAATTTTTAGACTTTAGGAGTATTATATGTAAAAATTCAGCCCAAGCAGCCCATTAGAATGCCTTGGCCGAATTTCCCTCTTAAATTTGTTAATTAGGTTTTTTTTAAGTTTTCCTAATGAGATTAGGAAATAGTTATAAGGCTTATTTATAGGCATGTCATCAAAATAAACTACAACAAATTTACCCAAGTGAAGCCTTAAAACATGATTCATTAATCTCATAAATGTACTAGGTGCATTAGTAAGGCCGAAAGGCATAACTAACCATTCATACAATCCAAATTTTATTTTGAAGGCTGTTTTCCATTCATCCCCTTCCCTCATTCGAATTTGATGATAACCGCTTTTTAAATCAATTTTTGTAAATATACTCGATCTTGGTCTGCGCGCAACCCTTTATCATTTGGTATCAGATTTTGGGCGTTTGGGTGTTCTTGGTGGATTTCTAAACTAATCTCTATTTTTTAAAGCACAAACAGCAGTTTTACCCGGAAAAATTGTTCGAAAAAAATTCATTTGATTGGGTAAACGTTGTCCGATTGATCTGAAATTTTACATACATATTTTTGGCACTGTGATAGAATATAAAAAAATTAATGATAAAGGGTTGTGCGCGGATGATGTGATCCGGCCCGGATTAATTGAGTCGATTCACTTGATTGCCCGATCGTCGACGAGGAATAGTTGAGTTATTGGAAATAGGATGAAATAAGGCTAAAGATGCGGAAGCTTTCAAATGGTTTTAAAGGTTGGCTAAGGTGATGGTAAATTTATAAGGGTAGTAGGCTCGATTTAAGTATAAAAATAAGAAAAATGGAAGTTGATAAATGAAAGCTTGGTTTTGTAAAAAGATATTATAGTTGGGTAAAATCTAGGATAGTCGGTGGAATGGATAAATGAGCTTAAACACCAGAAACGATTCAACACTAAAAGTGTCACCCCGATTTCTATTCGGTTCAAGGTGGGATTGCGGAATTGTAGAAGGTTGAACGCCACACCAAAGCAAGGTGATAAGTTCAAAAGAGAACGATAGACGCCACTAGCACGCTAGATAAGTCAGATCGAAACTCGTACGAATTTAGAGAGGAGAAAACTCACTCTTTGAACAAAGTTCATTCAAATGATTAAAAGTCAAAAGTCCTTTACAAATGAAATCAACAAACTATTTATACTAGTTTCTTATGCTAACCGAATAGTCCATTCATGAACTTAATGATTAAGTAATGAACCTAAATTAAGACATGAACCTTCTAGAAAAATGACCAATGGTGTCCTTGTCCATGTTCGGCCGAATGGTACTTCAATGGGCAGCTTCATGGCTAAGGAAATGAACTTGAAGGCTTGGTGAATGTATGGGAGAGCAATGGACATGTCTAGGTTCGGCCAAGGTGTGAATGGACACTCCAAGAGATGCCTTTTGGCCGAATAGGTACTTAGGAGATCAATGGACAGCAACCGATGCATGTAAGTGAATATTCATGCATTCTTCCATTCATTGTATTAAATCATTCATGCATCATCCTTACGTTCATTGAACCAGCCCATTCATGAATCATCTTTAATTGTGTTCCCACATCATGCATTGTAAGTAGACGTTCATGCACCTAGCTTGAATGAATCTCCACATTCGGCTGTACCTAAAAACACACATGAACTTAATTAATTTCAAGCAAATTCAGCTGAACTAAATTAAAGTATAATGTGAACATCCTAAATAACATTGAGACAACTTAAATATTAACAAATCATAACACATAAATTCGGCTGGACAAATTTAAAACATGTAATAATTTAGACAAATTAAATGACATCTAAACACCTTTAATTCAGCCAAATCAAGACATATTAAACACTTGTAATAAATTAAGACATATTTAAAAGCTGTAATGAAACTTATTTACATGCTTATTTAAATGGTCTAAAACTCCAGCAAATAAAGTTAATTTAGCTAAAGAGCTAATAATGAGCTAAATTGAATTTAAACCAAGCTCAAACGAGCTGAATTAAGCTCATGTGAGCTAAAATAAAATTCGGTGAGCTGAACCAAGCTAAATGGAGCTTGAGGAGCTGAATTCAAGCTGAAATCAAGGGCATCCTTGACCAGGGTCATATCATTCCCCCTTCTTTAGAACGACTTGTCCTCAAGTCGAGCCATTGGTTCACTCGATCGCAGCAACTTTTACTTAGCTTTCCTCGGTCGAACGGGATGGATTGGAATTGGGACAACTGAAAGGAATAACCATGAGTTAACAAGAATGGTTTCAAATAAATTTGTAATCCAAATGCAAGCAAAATAGAATAAGAAAATCCCATGGGAGTGGACAGATGCAAAGCAACATGTTCACAACCATGCAAACAAACTAATTTACTCATTAATGCCTCGTCAATTATTCGAAACGAAAATGAACATGTTCTAAGGCAATCAAATGTCTCAAATCGTTTCCACAAGTCATAACCAATATGTGAATAACGAATCAAATCAACAAAACAATCTTTGGCACCACCTAAAGAGAACAACGATGTTTCAAAAAGTTCATGAGCCTTACCTTTAAAAGTAGTAAAACAAAGATCATTTTTAAATAAAGCTGAACAGTTAAACACATCACAATTTAAATTCCTTGCAACAACCAATTCTTCAACAAAAATTTTATTACCAACCGAATAGGGCAGAGAAATTTTAAAGTTATCGTAAGTCATACCTTGTTTACCTCGAGGGATGGAAAAACAAGGATCAT
Source organism: Gossypium hirsutum (assembly GCF_007990345.1). NCBI lineage: Eukaryota > Viridiplantae > Streptophyta > Magnoliopsida > Malvales > Malvaceae > Gossypium > Gossypium hirsutum. Next base: position 27,485,419 of record NC_053444.1, read on the forward strand.
TTTTACCTTTGTCGATCATCATAAATCTTCTCTCCTCGGAAATGTAGTCTAGTCGAATCTCTGTGGCTGAATTAACCTTAACGAAATGAAATGCGAACTTCAAATACAACCACAAAAATGGATTAAGGAATGAATTTAAATTGAAATCAAATTTTTCATACCTCAGTTCCTTATTCAACACCCAATTATCAAAACAATAGAAATTGTTCACACAAAATTGATGAAGCTTGACTTTCCCATAAAACGAACCAAAATAGATTCCGGGTTTAAAAACTTGATTTTGAGTATTCATGCCAAAATGTAGCAAAAATTTCGTTAAACCAAACACGTTAAACCAATGGGATTTTTGCATACACAGGGACAAACAATTAAAACTTTTTACATTCATCAATTTATACTTGCACAAATTCATGGATTTTCCACAAAGCGTTAATTGGTGCACAAAATTGTCACAAATGAAGAATTTAATTGCCTTTCGTGAAAAACCGTCATCACGCAAAATTAAACCTTTGGTTTGTTGATTGGAACAAAAATCAACCACATTCAGGGAGTAGCAATTAATCAGACCAAAATAAGGAGAGCGTTTAGAAATTAAGTCACTAAAAAGTATTTCAACAATTTTCAAACCTGGGGGTCGTGACTCGATCGTTAACATTTCCTCACCTCTCTTGCCTTTGAACTCTTGGGGCACGTTTTCATCTTCAACCTTACCTATACTGACCATATGAAAATGCCTTTCATCGGAAAGGTAGTGAAGTTGAAAATTATCGTTTGATATCTCGGGCACCTGGAAAGAAGAAACAGAACAAGAACAAGTTTCATATGGATTAGTCGAAATGCTCCTCACTTTTTCTGGTTCGTTTATCTCTTTTTCTCTCGTTTCTTTTCTAATCTCAACTTCTTTTTTTCTCTTTTCATTTCCTCTCTCATTTTCAATTTTATTTTCGACCTCACTCTCTTTTTGGATTTCTTTTTCTTTTTCAATCTCTTTTTCTTTTCTTTCGATTTCTTTTTCTCGCTCGTACTCTTGTACAATCTCAATTTCTTTTTCGAATTCTTTCTCTTCATTTTCTTTTTCACTCACTATTTTGATTTCATTACAATGTGCAGTCGACACGAAAGAATCAAAAATATAATCATTTGCCCCAAAGGAAGAGAAAATATTTTCATAGGCTTCTCGTCCATTTCTTCGGGAACAATCCTCCGGGAAGGACTTCTTTGAGTCATACGAGGAATAACTCGTCCTTTCTCGTTCAGCATGTCGAAAAGTCAAAAGCTCTAAGCTCTCGCGTCTTGAATTCCTTGACGAATAGGAATCTCGATAAGAATCTCTTAGCGAGTAGTCTTTGGACGCGTATCGCCGTGATGATCTCGACTCCGTTTCTCGACTTGGTGGATTTTGTTTTCGTCTGGCTCTTTCCTCCACTCGATCCAATCGATCATGCAATTTATCAAAATTTGATTTCACAATTCTACGTATCTCTTGCTTCAAATATTGGAAATCTGATTCGAAAAATTCTTGTGACATGATTTTTTTTTCAAAAAAAAATGATTAAAATAAAATAGAAAGTAAATACCTCACCACAAAAATCTCACGTTTCACTCACAATGAAAATTGGGTAACACTCCACTCGTGTTTACACTCGTTAAATGGCTTTTGCTCGCTCTAATGTACTCACCACTCGTGCCTTTTTCCGCTCGTCTCACTCTCGTGAATTCGTATTTTGTTTCAAGAAGACTTATTGCGGCTTAGAGGGTCGGCTTCAAATGGGTTTACAAGGGATTGATGTTAGGTTACGGGTAGGCTAAAAGAAACAAGAAAGGCTTTAGGCTAAGTGTGGCTTAGAAGATGAATGGAAGAAAATGCCAAACTTACAAACTCGAAACACTTTTTTTTTATATCGAAATTTTTTTTTAATTGCGTGAAATTTCACTACGGAGGAAATAAAAGGGTGTAAAATGAGATTTTGGAAAAATTTCTATTGAAGTATCTCCAGACTTTTTTTTTTACGGATATTTCACGTTCTTTTCGTCCGCACCTAAACCGTATGCAATTTTTTTTTCTTTTCAATTTTTTTTTTCAATTTTTTTTTCGAACTCTTTTTTTTACGTACCTATTTCAAATTGACTTCGAGTGCTCGTACTTCTCGTTTTTACCAGCTCTGATACCAAATGATGTGATCCAGCCCGGATTAATTGAGTCGATTCACTTGATTGCCCGATCGTCGACGAGGAATAGTTGAGTTATCGGAAATAGGATGAAATAAGGCTAAAGATGCGGAAGCTTTCAAATGGTTTTAAAGGTTGGCTAAGGTGATGGTAAATTTATAAGGGTAGTAGGCTCGATTTAAGTAGAAAAATAAGAAAAATAGAAGTTGATAAATGAAAGCTCGGTTTTGTAAAAAGATATTATAGTTGGGTAAAATCTAGGATAGTCGGTGGAATGGATAAATGAGCTTAAACACCAGAAACGATTCAACACTAAAAGTGTCACCTCGATTTCTATTCGGTTCAAGGTGGGATTGCGGAATTGTAGAAGGTTGAACGCCACACCAAAGCAAGGTGATAAGTTCAAAAGAGAACGATAGACGCCACTAGCACGCTAGATAAGTCAGATCGAAACTCGTACGAATTTAGAGAGGAGAAAACTCACTCTTTGAACAAAGTTCATTCAAATGATCAAAAGTCAAAAGTCCTTTACAAATGAAATCAACAAACTATTTATACTAGTTTCTTATGCTAACCGAATAGTCCATTCATGAACTTAATGATTAAGTAATGAACCTAAATTAAGACATGAACCTTCTAGAAAAATGACCAATGGTTTCCTTGTCCATGTTCGGCCGAATGGTACTTCAATGGGCAGCTTCATGGCTAAGGAAATGAACTTGAAGGCTTGGTGAATGTATGGGAGAGCAATGGACATGTCTAGGTTCGGCCAAGGTGTGAATGGACACTCCAAGAGATGCCTTTTGGCCGAATAGGTACTTAGGAGATCAATGGACAGCAACCGATGCATGTAAGTGAATATTCATGCATTCTTCCATTCATTGTATTAAATCATTCATGCATCATCCTTACGTTCATTGAACCAGCCCATTCATGAATCATCTTTAATTGTGTTCCCACATCATGCATTGTAAGTAGACGTTCATGCACCTAGCTTGAATGAATCTCCACATTCGGCTGTACCTAAAAACACACATGAACTTAATTAATTTCAAGCAAATTCAGCTGAACTAAATTAAAGTATAATGTGAACATCCTAAATAACATTGAGACAACTTAAATATTAACAAATCATAACACATAAATTCGGCTGGACAAATTTAAAACATGTAATAATTTAGACAAATTAAATGACATCTAGACACCTTTAATTCAGCCAAATCAAGACATATTAAACACTTGTAATAAATTAAGACATATTTAAAAGCTGTAATGAAACTTATTTACATGCTTATTTAAATGGTCTAAAACTCCAGCAAATAAAGTTAATTTAGCTAAAGAGCTAATAATGAGCTGAATTGAATTTAAACCAAGCTCAAACGAGCTGAATTAAGCTCATGTGAGCTAAAATAAAATTCGGTGAGCTGAACCAAGCTAAATGGAGCTTGAGGAGCTGAATTCAAGCTGAAATCAAGGGCATCCTTGACCAGGGTCATATCAGCGGACCAAGATCGAGTTGCCAAGTCACGAGAAACTCCTATGAAAGCTCTAGACGAATCAGATCTAAATTCAAAACAAAGAACAAGATTAAAAGCAAATCAGAATTGAATTGAAATTCCCCAAATTCAATTAAAAGAGCAGCAAGAAACAAAGAAATAGAATAAGCGAATCAAACGGAATTAAAAGTATGGAAAGGATGCGAATCTGCCAAGGGATTGATTCGGCCAAGAATGCCTAATTTCCAGCAATCAATTGATCCCCAAATTGAAAGAGATCCAATCGGCCAAACCCTAGGAATTGGGGATTTTTGAGAACGACTCTTTGCTGCCACTGAATGATGATTTAATTCGATTCTTTGAGTTGAATATGGCTGGAAAAACACAAGAAGAATAGCAAACAAATGAGATAAAGAATCGGCACAAGTAGGAACAAAGAAATAAAACGAAACAGCAAGAAATAAAGAAAAGTCCTAAGAACCCTTGAATTCCCGAAAGAATTCACAAATTCCTTCAAACGGCTCTAAGCTCCCCTCCAAAGAATATCGATGGCAAGAAGAAGGTTGAAGATGGCTCCCACAATCAAAAGATTGTTAAAACAACTTCTAAAGAAAACTCAAGAGAGAAATCTTGGAGAAAACTCAAAGAAAATTCTGCTCTCTCAAATCTGAAATTTAAGAATGAATCTAAGTGTTATATACAAGGGGTGGCTGGCCATGCCTTTAAATAGGCCTCAAGTAATCCTAATCTAACAAGTAACTAATAAAATTAAACCTAACTAATAGAATAAATAAAGGAAAATTCGGCCAAGCATATATATGGGCTATTTTTGGGCCGAATTTTACATGGATGTTCCTACAGCTTAAAAAATTAAATTAAACAATTGAAATGTTTATAAATTGGGCCCTTTGACATTTTGGCCTGATTTTCAACTAAGTATGAAGGAATTTCTTGATTGGGCTGGAATTTAGTTATTGGGCCTCGCCTTCAAGAATTTGGGCTCGTGATCCATCTCCTTCTGAAATTGGGTCGTTGATGCTCGTAACGGAGATCCAATGCGTGTTGGCTGCAAGATTTGGTTTCTTGGACCAAGATTTCCAAGATTTGAAATCTTGATTTTCTTGATTCTTGAAATCTCTTCGAACAGCATAATTGGGCCAAGATTCAGTTTCTTGAATTTCTTGAAAACAAGAAAGTGAATCTTGATTTTCTTGTTCTCTCGTGTATGCATCTAAGGCCTTGCTAACAAACTCTTGAATGGTCCTATTTAGTTTGGACTGCATTTGTCGGGCCTTTGATCTCGTTATTGGGCCTTGTGGCAATTTGAGCCCATCACTTTCTTGAACTTGGGTTGGGCCTTTATGACTCGTATCATTGATTCTTTATTGTTTTGTGGTTTTTGTTTCAGATCTGGTGATACGAGTCATAAAGGCCCAACCTAAATTCAAGAAAGTGATGGGCTCAAGTTGCCACAAGGCCCAATAACGAGATCAAAGGCCCGACAAATGCGGTCCAAACTAAATGGGACCATTCAAGAGTTTGTTAGCAAGGCCTTAGATGCATACACGAGAGAACAAGAAAATCAAGATTCACTTTCTTGTTTTCAAGAAAATCAAGAAACCGAATCTTTGCCCAATTATGCTGTTCGAAGAGATTTCAAGAATCAAGAAAATCAAGATTTCAAATCTTGGAAATCTTGGTCCAAGAAACCAAATCTTGCAGCCAAGACGCATTGGATCTCCGTTACGAGCATCAACGACCCAATTTCGGAAGGAGATGGATCACGAGGCCAAATTCTTAAAGGCGAGGCCCAATAACCAAATTCTAGCCCAATCAAGAAGTTCCTTCATACTTAGTTGAAAATCAGGCCAAATGTAAAAGGGCCCAATTTATAAACATTTTAATTGTTTAATTTAATTTTTTAAGCTTTAGGAACATACATGTAAAATTCGGCCCAAAAACAGCCCATATATATGTTTGGCCGAATTTTCCCTTTTTATTTTATTAATTAGGTTTAATTTTATTAGTTACTTGTTAGATTAGGATTACTTGAGGCCTATTCAAAAGGCATGGCAGGCCACCCCTTGTACATATACACTTAGATTCATTCTTAAATTTCAGATTTGAGAGAGCAGAATTTTCTTTGAGTTTTCTCCAAGATTTCTCTCTTGAGTTTTCTTTAGAAGTTGTTTTAACAATCTTTTGATTGTGGGAGCCATCTTCAACCTTCTTCTTGCCATCGATATTCGTTGGAGGGGAGATTAGAGCCGTTTGAAGAGATTTGTGAGATCTTTCGGGATTTCAAGGATCTTTAGGACTTATCTTTTATTCTTGCTGTTCAATGTCTTTTCTTTATTTCTGTTGATGCCGAATCTATATCTAATTTCTTTGCTGTTTTTGTTTGTGTTTCAGCCTTGATTCAACTCCAAGAACTCTTCATTTAATCGGTTCTTTTATTGGCAGCATCTAATCGATTCAAAATTCCCCAAAATTTAGGGTTCTTGCCGTTTTATATTTCTTCTTGTTGGGTGAAATTCGGCTGCTGAAATTTGGGCAATTCATCTTGGGTGTTCAATTGGACTGAATCGCAACTTAAAATCACTTCTTGAACCGTTCAATTTCATCTATTTCTTTCTTTTCTTTTGCCGCCCAAATCCCTAATCTTCCAATTAAAAAAATCTGATTGTTTCAATCTACTTACTATTTTGGTGTTCTTGGCAGATTCGGCTTGTGGGATTTCACTCTTGGAGTTCGATTTCATCTTCTTGAACTTCGAATACATTTATTCATTCGTTCTTTGTTCCTTGCTGCTCATTTAATTGAATTTGGGGATTTAATTTCAGATCTGATTAGTTTAATCTTGTTCTTTGTTTTAATTTTCAGATCTGTTCGTTTTAGAGCTTTCGTAGGAGTTTCCCGTGACTTGGCAACTCGATCTTGGTCCGCGCTCAACCCCGTATCATTTGGTATCAGATTTTGGGTGTTTTGGGTGTTCTTGGTTGATTTCTAAACTGATCTCAATTTTTTAAAGCAAAAACAGCAGTTTTACCTAGAAAAATTGTTCAAAAAAAATTCATTTAAGTGAGTAAACGTTGTCCAATTGATCTGAAATTTTACATACATATTTATGGCACTGTTATTGAATATAAAAAAATTAATCCCGCAAAAAAATCAGTCAAAAGAGTCAAAAAATATGAAATTCAATAAAAATTTAAAAAAAGATTCAGCAGGTTGAATTTGGTGCCCAAAATTTCCAGATCAAAAATTCAATATATAAGGACACTCCAGATTTAATTTCGTGATTTTTGGAGATCGGGAACACCTCGAACGAAGTTGTCAAGTTACTCCACAGTTTTTCAAGTTTTTCTGTTTTCAGCAATTTGTATTGATTCTTAGCTGTAGGTTTTCATTTGTTTGCCTTTATTCTTCCGTTACGTTATCTAAAACCTTCTTGTTTCTTGTGTTAGTAGGATTTACACGTGTGCACAACTTCTTCCTCGGTGCAACACGAATCAATTGGTGTCTCGTCAGTTTTTGGCATCCTAGTGCAAATTAGGATTCTTTGGTAGATCGGTTCAGCCACTATCTAATTGGTTGATATAAACTCTCCTAAAGGACCCACAAGACTGAATTCTAACTCATTGAAAATTTAAATTTTCCTTTTTGAGTGATTAACGGTGAGGTTTGATAACTTTTATTTTTGAGTGTTGATGCAGGTTTTTTAAAAAAAATGTCTACAGGTGATAATAATGGTGACATATTAAGAAATTCCAACAACAGTTGGATGAACAGGCTGCTGCAGTTCGAGCTTTGACTACTACCATCAATGAAGTGCGATTGAATCAAGAACCTCAATATCGAGATCCAATCAAAGAAGATAGGGATAACCAACCCCAAAGGTGCGGCCCTCGACGTGTCCCTAGAATGGATGATGATTTTCATGATCGTGGGCAACCTTCTTTGGCAAAACCAAATTTCACAATTCCCCAATTTCGTGGTAAGAATGATCCTGACGCTTATTGTGAATGGGAATCTAAGATTGAACTTATGTTTCGGTATTATAAATGTCCGGATGATGAAAAGGTAGCGTTAGCAACACTGGAATTTTCTGATTATGCATTAAGTTGGTGGACTCAACTTGGGGTAAACCACCATCAGAATTATGAAGGTGAGATTTCGACATGGGATGAGTTGAAACAGATTATGCGTAAAAGGTTTATTCCACCTCACTACTATAGAGAAATTAAAACAAAGCTGAGAAGACTTATCCAAGGTAGTAGGACGGTGGATGAATATTTTAAGGAGATGGAGATGCTCATTCAGAGAGCTAATGTGGAGGAGGATGAGGAAACAAGGTAGTAGGACAGTGGATGAATATTTTAAGGAGATGGAGATGCTCATTCAGAGAGCTAATGTGGAGGAGGATGAGGAAACAACTATGGTTCGATTTATTGATGGTTTGAATACGCCGATAGCTAATACATTGAGGCTACAAACTTACATTGATTTGGAAGAAGCAGTTCGTAAAGCCATTGAGATCGAGCAACAACTAAAGGAACAAAGGTTTGGTTCCTTCTCGACTTCACAATATTACCGAGGTAACAACTCCAATTCTGATTTTAAGAGTTCGAAATCCCCTTTTGTTACTAACAACTCTTCTTTGAGTAATGGAAGTAAACAATCAAATTGGAAAAAAGGGGCTCCTGCTAAAATGCAAACACCTTCTAAGCAGCCCAATTTAGGTGATTCGAGTGCGAAGAGGACTCATGAGATTGAATGCTTTAAGTGCAAAGGGCGTGGTCATTATAGTAGGGAATGCCCTAACAAAAGATTACTTCTTCTAAAAAATAATGGTGATACACTTCCGACTCTGATAAAACAGATCCAGATATGCCAGAACTTGTAGATGACAGTGATAATGGCGAAGAGTTGGTCGAATCACCAAACGAAGGGGACTTTGCTGATTTTTCGTGCCTTGTAGTTCGCCGAACACTTAACATCCAGATGAAAGATGATGACAACCAAAGGACCAATATTTTCCATTCTCGGTGTTTTATTAAAGGTAACTTATGTTCAATCATTATTGATAGTGGGAGTTGCTCGAATGTAGTGAGTAGCTATTTGGTGGATTCTTTAAAGTTGCCTTGTACTAAACACCCTAAGCCATATCACCTTCAATGGCTTAATGAATGCTCCGACGTCAAAGTTACGAAACAGTCCTTGGTCACTTTTAAGATTGGCAATTATGAGGATGAAGTATGGTGTGATGTGGTCCCAATGCATGTGGCACGTTTGCTTCTTGGACGGCCTTGGCAATTTGATTGTGATGTTACACACCAAGGTAAACTTAATCGATACTCCCTTGTATTTAAAGTTAAGAAATTCACTTTTTCTCATTTAAATCCTACTGATGTATACAAAGATCAATTGAAGATGATAAAAGTTTGTGAGGGGGTAAGGGAGAAAGAGCAAATAAAAAAGACAGAGAGAAAAGAGGCTAATAGTAAAAAAAGTCAAAATTTAAAAAGCCCAAAGGTGAGTGAATCAACAAGTGGTAAAATGAGCGAAAAATTCTTTTGGCAACAAAAAAAGATGTGAGGAGAGCCCTACTCAATAAACAGCCTTGTATCCTTGTGAGGTTTAGGCAAAATTATTTATCTTTATCTAACGCTAACGAAAATTTGCCTAGTGTGTTTCAATCTCTTTTGCAGGATTATGAGGATGTTTTTAGTGAGGCCCCTAAAGGTTTACCACCTTTACGAGGGATTGAACATCAAATTGACTTAGTACCCGGAGCTTCGATTTTGAATCGACCAGCCTATAGATGCAATCTCGAAGAGACAAAAGAATTGCAAAGGCAAGTTAAGGAGTTACTAGACAAAGGGTACATCCATGAAAGCCTAAGCCCTTGTTGATACGGCCACGCCTCAAGTCCTACCTAGCTCGAACAAGGAGCCGTTGGAGTTGCCCCAAGGTCCCATCACCCGATCACAAGCTAAACAATTCAAGGAGGCTGTTTCGGCTTTAGTTGACAAAGTTTGGGGCGAGATCTTGGTTGGTCACATCGAGGAAGCTTGGACCAATTCGAAAAGCAATCCGTGCACTTTAATAAGAGTTGAATTAACTTCCATTTCAGCTTAATGAGCTCAAATTAGCTTAACTTCAGCTCAAACATTTTCAATTCAGCTCAACATCAACTAGACATTAATTTAATAGCTGAATATTTATTTAAGTAGATTTAATTAGTTTATTACAGCTTATTAATATGTTTGTTGCATGTTTTTAATATGTCAAGTTTTATTACATGATTTAAAGTTGCTTTAATGCTGCCGAATTTAATGAGCTGATTTTAGTGATATAGTTGATCGAATTAATGTTTCATGGTTTTAATATTAATTTTGTTCAGCTAAATATCATATTAATTTTAGTTCTTCTTATTTATATAGGTTGGCCGAATGTGTGGGATCATTTAACAAGGTTAGCCGAATTTGGAGATTCATTTTAGCAAGGTGCATGCATGTTAGATACATTGCACCTGGAGATACATGCATCAAATTGGTGAGCTGAATTCAACATTCCTAGGTGACTATTCGGCCAAGGGAGCTAATGTTTCCAACTCCAAAGCTGCCCATTAATTCCTTTCATATTTTCTGGATGCATCTTGGCTTTTCGGTTCCATGTGTTCACACTCTATGACTCTTCAATGTTAAGCTTTCACACTTAAATTGGCTGCTCATTATCCTCTTAATTGCTGGTCACTTTTCAGCCAAAAGTTGCAACATAAATGAGCTAATTTATGCCCATTGGCCGAACCTAGCTATCCATGCATCATCCAAGTTTTTCCAAGTCCAATGCTTCGTCTAGAAGGTGTCTAATGGAGCTCCATGTTCAGCCGAATCTAGCTAGTTCATTTAAGTGATTCATTTGCTTAATTTTTAAGGAATGTAAGTGACCATTCAGCTAGCTTAGGTGTTGCTTATAAATAGCTGAAATTTTACTTTGTAAAGGACTTTTTGACATTTTTAAGTAACGAATTACTGCCAAATTTGTGAGGCATTTTCTCTCAAATTTTGTTCGAGACCCATAAGTGATACGAACTCGTCTCGTGATGTTTTGAGTTGTATGTGTTGCCCAATCGTGAATTGAGTAAGGATGGATTCGTTTTGGTTTTAAAATGAAACAAAATAGAGATAATGGCTTCAAACAAAGGTAATAAACAAAATAAAGAGGAAACAATAACAAATTAATTGGCTAAGACTGAAAATGAACCAACAATAACGAATTGTTGACCCGAATCTCAAAATGGTCTTTAGGTGTTTTCGGTTAAAGGAAACAGGAAAGGAACCTTGACCCACTATCAACTATGATAGGAACCAAAGGTATATTGAATGCCACACCAAAGGTGATAAGTTCAGCAACAAAGAAAAGATGGACGCCACAAGCTATGCTTGATAAGTCAAATCAATTCTGAAAGAACAAAGAGAATTGGATAGCTCACAATTCAAATATTTCATCTATATTCAGCAAAAAGTTGTTCCCTCTATGGCTGATTACATCTATTTATAATGCTAGAACAAGGTAACCGAATGGTCAAAAACATCCACTTAATGTGCCATAAAAAACTGATGTCTTTTCTTATTCTTTGAACCAAATAACTCCTTCCATAAAATCACTTTAATTCAGCTGATTTGAATGTCTTTAATGGCTTAGAAAATGACTCTTGAGTTGTCCTTGGCTAGTTGAATAGACACCATCTCTTACCAGCTCCTTAATGACATTCAAAGGCTTGATGATACGCCCCGGCCTCGTTGATGAATCCGAGTCGCTTTCGTTGCCCGATCGTCCAAACGATGAAGTTTTGTTCGTCTTGAATCAAAGAGTTATATTTGTTCAATGAAGATGTTTATGGTTCATTTAAGGTTCAAAAGGAATTGGTTGGTAAGGTATTTCGGCTAAGAAGAAGGAAAAACAAATATTAAAGGTAGGGAATTTTTCGGTTTAAGGTGAAATGGAAAGAAAGGCTTAAAAACAAGAATGAACCAACACTAAGGAAAATGTTGACCCGAATCTTATATGTCTTTAAGGTGGATGAAACGGATGAAAAAGGACCTTGACCCACTATCTATCAAAGATAGGAACCTCGGTATCAAATGAACGCCACACTTTGGGTTGAAAGTGATAAGTTCGAGTTTTGCAAAGAGCAAGGTTGACGCCACTAACTAGTAGATAAGCCAACGAGTCTTTGACGAAATTGAGAGAAGAAAATCTCACAAATCTTCAATATATTATCAAAATGGCAAAAAGTCCTTTACAATTGAAAATATCCAACTATTTATACTAGTATCTTATGCTAGCCGAATAGCCCATTCATGAACTTAACAATTAAGTAATGTACCTAATTAAAACATGAAACTTCTAGAAAAATGTCCAATGATGTTCTTGTCCATGTTCGGCCGAATGGGAGGTGAGTGGTTAGCTTCATGAATATGCATTGATGTACTTGGATAAATGTTCTTCATGCATGCATGGCTAGATTCGGCTAACTCCTTTAATGGAGCCTTTAATTCATGTTGTTTCACCATGAGTGGCTTAATTAAATGAAGCTTCATGAAGGATCAAACTTGTTGTGAACAAGGAGCTTGAGTAGACTCTTGTGTGTGAACATCCAACTGAATGGTCATCATGGTGTGAACACAAGGTGTGAACACATGATCAATACATGAACCGTCCAATGCATGGTCCATCATTAATTTGATCCATGAATCTTCAAATACATGAATGACCATCATGAACATGCAAATGCCTCTTGATTGCCGTCCATTGAACCTTTCTATGCATGCGCCTTGCATTAATTCCTTACATGCATGTGCCGTCCAAAGGGATGTACCTTCACATTCATTGAATCTACATGCATGAATCTGCCCAATGTATCTTCAAATTCGGGTGCACCTACATAAGACAAATGAACTTAATTAAAACATAATGTGAACATCCTAATTAACATTGTGACAACTTGAATATTAATAAACATGACACATAAATTCGGCTGGACAGATTTAATAAAGTCTTAAGCTAAACATATTAAATTCGGCTAAGACAACTTTAAAAACATGAAATAAATCAAAACATAATTATGAGCTGTAATAATTTAAACTAAGTTAATAAATACTCTAATTATTCAACCAATAAAATAAATGAGCTGAATTGTAGCTAAATTGAGCTCGATTGAGCTGACTTGAGCTCGAGTGAGCTGGAAACGAGCTAAACGGAGCTCAACGAAAAGGAATTGAACTATTTCAGCTTGCATGGATTTGCAAGCAATGCTTAGGGAGCTGGTCCAAAAGTGTGCCCGAGGCGTGGCCGTATCATCTGATTAATTTCTCTTAAAAGCTCCAAAAATGGCTGGAAGTGGAAGAGTTGCTGCTGAATTTTAAAGGGCATAAAATGCTCTTTAAATACTCCTTTTAATGATCTTTAAGCTCCTTTTTTTAACAGCCGCTTTAATTGTAATTCAAAAGAACTTGAACAGCCACTTGTTAAATGTGTAACAGCCTTGAATTGTAACCACTATAAGCTAAAAAGTCACCTGCAATAAACACATTAAAATGAGTTTATTAAACACATTAAAACACTTATTAATCATAACACATATTAAACTTACTTAAATAAATGAACTAAAACATATATGCAATAATTATTCCAGCAACTAGTTTAATTAAAGAAGCATAATTTAAAGAACTTAATTTATGCATCAATAAATAATCCTAGGAACTAGATCAATTAAGAAGCATCTTATTTAATAAAGTTCAATAACTAACTCATGTATTAAAACTTTAAGATAAGTTAAATTAATTGATCAGCAACTTATTTATTAAACTAAAACAAGTTAATTAAAAGAAACAAATTCAGCTTGCAATAAATTGCAAGTAACGCCTTTTGAACGGTTTGAAGCACGACTATCAAATTCGGCCACTCCCTCTTCCCAAGCTCGTTCCACATAGCTTGCTATTGCATTTCGAAATCTCTTAGCTCGTGATTGAGTTATTGGTCCTCGTGGCAGCTCAATGGATTCGGTAGTAATTTCCCGGGCTAAGGTTGCATCAGTAAGACTTATCTAGCTTCTAGTGGCGTCTTTCCGAGTCTTTCTTTCGAACTTATCACTCCCTAAACCCGAGTGTGGCGTTCACCTTTGATACCTTTGGTTCATACTTTACTAAGTATTGGGTCAAGGTCCTTATCCACCATTTCCAACTCAATTTGGTCCTATAAGTTTCGGGTCAACACTCTTCTTTAGTGTTGGTTCACTGTTGACCTTTTTGAACCATTACCAGTCGTACCAAATACCATACCATTTCTTACCAACTTCCATACCATTTCGTACCAATTCCTAAATACCAAATCGTACCTAAACCAAATACCATTTCTTGTTTATTCCTAAACCGAATTCGACCATACTAATCATACCATTTTGACTTAAGCCAAATCCACATCTTACTTTGATCGAACTTATTTTACTTCTTTGAACACAAATATATTCTTTCTTCTTCTTGTCTAATATACTTCTTCGTTTACGATCGGGAACTAAACGACTCGGGTTCAACTACTAAACCAAGGTCGTATCACTTGTGCTGTTCCTACCTTATTGGTGCCAAAGAAAGATGGTATGTTTCGTATATGTGTTGATTGTCGCCCAATCAATAAAATAACGGTAAAGTATCGACGTCCAATTCCTATACTTGATGATATGCTTGATGAATTACATGGTCCAATTATATTTACAAAAATTGATTTAAAAAGTGGTTATCATCAAATTCGAATGAGGGAAGGGGATGAATGGAAAACAGCCTTCAAAACAAAATTTGGATTGTATGAATGGTTAGTTATGCCTTTCGGCCTTACTAATGCACCTAGTACATTTATGAGATTAATGAATCATGTTTTGAGGCTTCACTTGGGTAAATTTGTAGTAGTTTATTTTGATGATATTTTAATTTACTCAAAGACATTAGATGATCATGTTTTCCATGTTCGAACCGTTTTGAATATTCTACGAGCTGAAAGATTATTTGCCAACCTTGAAAAATGCACATTCTGTTGTGATAAACTAATATTTTTAGGTTTCATAGTTAGTGCTCAAGGTATTCATGTCGACGAGGACAAAGTCAAGGCAATTAAGGAGTGGCTGACTCCTAAATCGGTAACTGAAGTGAGATCTTTCCATGGTTTGGCTAGTTTTTATAGACGATTTGTGAAAGATTTCTCTATTATTGCTGCCCCATTGATAGAGGTTATAAAGAAATCAGTGGGTTTCAAATGGGGTGAAACCCAAGAAAAGGCCTTTCAAACTCTAAAAGCTAAGTTGTGTTCTGCTCCTTTGCTTAAATTACCTGATTTTGCTAAAACTTTTGAACTTGAGTGTGATGCTTCAGGAATTGGAATCGACGCCGTTTTAATGCAAGATAAGCAACCTATTGCTTATTTTAGTGAGAAATTGAATGGTGCACAATTAAACTACTCGACTTATGACAAAGAACTATTAGCGTTAGTTCGTGCACTTCAAGTATGGCAACATTACTTGCTACCCAATGAGTTTGTCATACATACAGATCATGAATCCCTTAAATGGTTAAAGGGACAAGGTAAATTGAGTAAACCGCATGCCCGATGGGTAGAATTCATTGAAACATTTCCTTATGTAATACAATATAAAACAGGTAAAGATAACGTAGTTGTAGATGCTTTGTCTAGACGATATACTTTAATAACTATATGATGATGATGCTGATTTCAGCCATATCTATAAGAATTGTGGACAGACTGCTTTTGATAAATTTTATCTTGTAGATGGCTTTTTTCGTATGAACAGGTTATGCATACCAAAGTGTTCCATGAGAGACTTATTGATTCATGAAGCCCATAGTGGGGGTTTAATGGGACATTTTGGAGTGGCCAAAACACTGGATATCTTGCAAGAACACTTTCATTGGCCACATATGAAGAAAGATGTGGAAAAGGTATGTTCCAAGTGCATTACATGCAAACAGGCAAAATCTAAGGTAATGCCTCATGGCCTTTACACTCCTTTACCGATTCCTACTTCTCATTGGATAAATTTATCTATGGATTTTATTTTAGGTTTGCCTCGAACCAAGAAAGGCAGAGATAGTATATTTTTTATTGTTGACAGGTTTTCAAAGATGGAACCTTTTATTCCTTGTCACAAAACAGATGATGCTACACATGTGGCAAACTTATTCTTTAAAGAAGTGGTAAGACTTCATGCCATCCCTCAAACGATTGTTTCTGATAGAGATGTCAAATTCCTTAGCCACTTTTGGAAGGTATTGTGGGGTAAGCTTGGTACTAAATTACTTTATTCTACTACATGTCACCCCCAAACTGATGGCCAAACTGAAGTAGTTAATCGAATCTTAGGGACTTTATTACGAGCTGTTGTGGGAAAGAACATTAGAAATTGGGAAGAATGCCTACCATTTGTTGAATTTGCATATAATAGATCTATTCATTCTACAACTGGTTATTCTCCATTTGAACTTGTTTATGGTTTTAACCCACTAACAGTACTTGATCTTGCGCCATTACCTCTTGAACACATTATGAATTTAGATGCGAACAGAAAGCTGAGTTGGTGAAATCCTTACATGAGAAGGCTAGGCAGCGAATAGCCAAAACAAATGATGCCAACACCAACAAAGCAAACAAGGGACGCAAATGGGTTGTACTAGAACCCGGAGATTGGGTTTGGGTTCATTTGAGGAAAGAACAATTTCCTACAAAAAGGAAGACTAAGTTGGACCCAAGGGGCAATGGGCCTTTCCAAGTACTCGAGAGGATCAATGACAACGCGTATAAAATTGATCTACCTGGTGAGTACAATGTAAGTTCTACTTTTAATGTGGCTGACTTGTCCCCATTTGATTTTTTAGATTCAAGGACAAATCTTTTTGAGGAAGGGGGGAATGATACGAGTCATAAAGGCCCAACCCAAATTCAAGAAAGTGATGGGCTCAAGTTGCCACAAGGCCCAATAACAAGATCAAAGGCCCGACAAATGCGGTCCAAACTAAATGGGACCATTCAAGAGTTTGTTAGCAAGGCCTTAGATGCATACACGAGAGAACAAGAAAATCAAGATTCACTTTCTTGTTTTCAAGAAAATCAAGAAACTGAATCTTGGCCTAATTATGCTGTTCGAAGAGATTTCAAGAATCAAGAAAATCAAGATTTCAAATCTTGGAAATCTTGGTCCAAGAAACCAAATCTTGCAGCCAAGACGCATTGGATCTCCATTACGAGCATCAACGACCCAATTTCGGAAGGAGATGGATCACGAGCCCAAATTCTTAAAGGCGAGGCCCAATAACCAAATTCCAGCCCAATCAAGAAGTTCCTTCATACTTAGTTGAAAATCAGGCCAAAATGTAAAAGGGCCCAATTTATAAACATTTTAATTGTTTAATTTAATTTTTTAAGCTTTAGGAACATACATGTAAAATTCGGCCCAAAAACAGCCCATATATATGTTTGGCCGAATTTTCCCTTTTTATTTTATTAATTAGGTTTAATTTTATTAGTTACTTGTTAGATTAGGATTACTTGAGGCCTATTCAAAAGGCATGGCAGGCCACCCCTTGTACATATACACTTAGATTCATTCTTAAATTTCAGATTTGAGAGAGCAGAATTTTCTTTGAGTTTTCTCCAAGATTTCTCTCTTGAGTTTTCTTTAGAAGTTGTTTTAACAATCTTTTGATTGTGGGAGCCATCTTCAACCTTCTTCTTGCCATCGATATTCTTTGGAGGGGAGATTAGAGCCGTTTGAAGAGATTTGTGAGATCTTTCAGGATTTCAAGGATCTTTAGGACTTATCTTTTATTCTTGCTGTTCAATGTCTTTTCTTTATTTCTGTTGGTGCCGAATCTATATCTAATTTCTTTGCTGTTTTTGTTTGTGTTTCAGCCTTGATTCAACTCCAAGAACTCTTCATTTAATCGGTTCTTTCATTGGCAGCATCTAATTGATTCAAAATTCCCCAAAATTTAGGGTTCTTGCCGTTTTCTATTTCTTCTTGTTGGGTGAAATTCGGCTGCTGAAATTTGGGCAATTCATCTTGGGTGTTCAGTTGGACCAAATCGCAACTTAAAATCACTTCTTGAACCGTTCAATTTCATCTATTCCTTTCTTTTCTTTTGCCGCCCAAATCCCTAATATTCCAATAAAAAAAATCTGATTGTTCAATCTACTTACTATTTTGGTGTTCTTGGCAGATTCGGCTTGTGGGATTTCACTATTGGAGTTCGATTTCATCTTTTTGAACTCCGAATACATTTATTCATTCGTTCTTTGTTCCTTGTTGCTCATTTAATTGAATTTGGGGATTTAATTTCAGATCTGATTAGTTTAATCTTGTTCTTTGTTTTAATTTTCAGATCTGTTCGTTTTAGAGCTTTCGTAGGAGTTTCCCGTGACTTGGAAACTCGATCTTGGTCCGTGCGCAACCCCGTATCATCTGAAATTCTAAGATTTTATTTTTTTTGTTTCATTTCAGATCTAAGAGTCTAAAGCTTTCGTAGGATTTTCTCGTGACTTTGACAACTCAATCTTGGTCCGCGCGCAAACCCCTATCAATAGGCTTTATAACTATTTCCTAATCTCATTAGGAAAACTTAAAAAAAAAACCTAATTAACAAATTTAAGAGGGAAATTCGGCCAAGGCATTCTAATGGGCTGCTTGGGCCGAATTTTTAAATATAATACTCCTAAGGTCTAAAAATTAAATTAAACAATTAAAATTTTTGCAAATTGGGCCACTTTAACAATTTGGCCTGATTTTCAACTAAGTATGGTTTGACTTCTTGGTTGGGCTTGGAATCCTCTTATTGGGCCTTACCTTCAAGAACTTGGGCTTGTAGTCCATCTCCTACCAAAATTGGCTCATTGATGCTCGTAACAGAGATCCAATGCACTTTGGCTGTAAGATTCGGTTTCTTGGACCAAGATTTCCAAGATTTGAAATCTTGATTTTCTTGATTCTTGAAATCGCTCCAAATAGCAAAATTGGGTCAAGATTCGGTTTCTTGAAAACAAGAAAGTGAATCTTGATTTTCTCTTTCTTTCATGTACGCATCTAAGGCATTTGTGACTCGTATCATTAAGTGCCTCGGAAGGGGACATATCACCAGCCAATGTCCCAACGATAACAATATGGTGGTTCGTGCGAATGGAGAAATTGAATCGGAGGAAGAAGAACTTGAAGATGAGCCCGAAATCGTTTCTGACAACGAAGATGAAGTCGAACATGCCCTTGATGGAGAACTCGTTGTAGTTAAAAGGAGCCTAAGTATCCAAAGCGTTGGAGATGAACAACAACGAGAGAACATCTTCTATACGCGTTGTCAGGTTCAAGGGAAACTTTGTAGTGTCATTATCGATAGAGGAAGTTACACGAATGTGGTGAGCACTCTATTGATATATGGTTGCGCGTGAACCAAGATCGAGTTGTCAAGTCACGGGAAAACTCCTACGAGGCCCTAAACAATCAGATCTGAACCAAATAGAAAATTAAAGCTAGATGCGAATTAGATCTGAAATAAACGATTAATAAACAACAAGAAACAAAGACACCCTTAGAGATGGTTATTCTTGGAAGCCAAGAATCGAATTGTGCTTAGGCAATGATTTCCCAACAGCCGACCCTATCAATTACGAAAGAAACAAAACGAATCAGATTTCAAATCAAAGGAAAAATAATTAGAAATTTAATTGAATATTAGGGATTGGAATGGCAAGAAGAAAAGAAATAAAATAGATGGATCAAACGATTTTGGAAGTATAGAAGGAAAGCGAATCTACCAACAAATCAATTCTACAAAGAATGCCCAAATTCCTGCAGCCAAATTTCACCCAAAAAGAGGAGGCAGTAATCGACAAGAACCCTAGAAATTAGGGAATTTTGGGTCGATTCTCTACGGCCAATAATGGGACCGATTAGGCAAAGAGTTCTTGGAGTTTAAACAAGGCTGAAAACATAAATAAGAATAGCAAAGAGATTAGATAAAGATTAGGCACAAACAGAAATAAAGAAAAGAAATTGAATAGCAAGTAATTAAAGAAGGTCCTAAGAAGCCTTGAAATCCCGAAAGATTTCACAACTCCCTTCAAACGGCTCTAATCTCCCCTCCAAAGAATATCAATGGCAAGAAGAAGGCTAAAGATGGCTCCCACAATCAAAAGATTGTTAAAACAACTTCTAAAGAAAACTCAAGAGAGAATTCTTGGAGAAAACCTCAAAGAAAATTCTACACTCAACAAATCTAAAATTTCAATAAAATTCTAAGTAGTGTGTACAAGGGTGGCCGGCCATGCCTTTAAATAGGCCTTAAACTAATCCTAATCTTATTAGGAAACTTAAAAATTAAACCTAATTAATAAAAATAATAGGTAAATTTGGCCATGCACTTAAATGGACTGTTTTGGGCCGAATTTTAACATGTAGCATTCCTAAAGCCTAAAATTTAAATTAACAATTAAAATGTTTACAAATTGGGCCCTTTGACAATTTGGCCTGATTTTCAACTAAATATGGGTGTATTTCTTGATTGAGCTTAGAATATTCTTATTGGGCCTCGCCTTCAAGAACTTGGGCTTGTGATCCATCTTTTACCGAAATTGAGTCGTTGAGGCTCGTTTCGGAGATCCAATGTGCTTTGGCTGCAAGATTCGGTTTCTTGGACCAAGATTTCTAAGATTTGAAATCTTGATTTTCTTGATTCTTGAAATCGCTCCAAACAGCAAAATTGGGCCAAGATTCGGTTTCTTGATTTTCTTGAAAACAAGAAAGTGAATCTTGATTTTCTCGTTCTTTTGTGTATGTAGCTCAGGCCTTGCTAACAAACTCCTGAATGGTCCCATTTAGTTTGTGATGTGACCACGCCCCAAGCCCCATCAAGTCCTCGCCTTGATTCCCTCGAGCTTCCAAAGGGACCAATGAACCGAGCTAGGTCATCCAAGCGATTTCATGAAGTTGTTTCAGCTTTATTGTTCAAGTTTTGGAAGGAGAATCAGCTCGTTGAAGATGGGGAAGCTCGATCCAACTCCTTGAAGAAACCATGCACCTTAGTGCAAGCTAATTTTAGCTCAATTCCAGCTCCCTTAGCTCAATTCGACTTTAATCAGCTCACTTGAGCTCAATTCCACCTATTTGAGCTCAATTTAGCTTCTTTCTAGCTCGTTAATTTTATTATTTGAATAATTTGAGTGATAATTTTATTTTAATTATTTTTACTACAGCTCATAACCGAATTTTCTAGCTCAATTCAGCTCATCAAGAATTTCGACTATCATTGAGCTAGCCGAATTTATTATTAATTATATTTTATTTATGTCTTTATTTTAATTTGTTAAATATGTCTTGATATTATTTAATTTAAGCTGAATGTACCTTGAATCTAATTTGTTTATATCTTTTGTAGGTACATCCTGATACGAGCTCGTTTCGTATGAAATAACGAGTCGTAATATTTCCCGATCGAAATTAGGTAGTGTCGGCCTTGAAATAAATTCAAGTCTTGGTGTTTAAAATTAAATGGCTTTGGGAAACAAGGGAGTTTGATGGAGTGTTGTTTGCTGGATATTTCAATGAAAACAAGTCGAACCCTTATTAGCAAATAAGGACCCGGGGCTTAAGGTTTCAAAGAAAGAAAGGATTTGGGATAAAACCGAGACCCTCTATTTAGCAAAATAGGAACCTACGGTATGAAGAACGCCACACCAATGGAGATAAGTTCAAAACAAAGTCAGATTGACGCCACTTGTTGAAGATAAGTCAATTAGAGCTTTGGAGAATAAAGAGAGTGAATTGCCTCACTAAAAATGATATTTCATTCAGAAATTTGTCAAAAGTCCTTTTACAAGAAATTGAGCAACTATTTATAGTCTAATGTCTAGTAGCCGAATGGACATATTCTAGACTTAATTTCTAAGCAAAAATTGAACAAAAATTCAGCTTAAATTCATGTATATGCTTGCATCAAGGTTCAGCTGAATAGAGACCAAGGAAGAGCTTTGAAGTGTGAACATGGCTGAACCGAATAGACATAGTGTGAACAGCTTTTATACGCCCTTGGGAAGAGAATCGGCCAAGCTTGAAAGGATGAAAAACTTGATCACTCTTGGCCGAATAGTTGCCTTGAAGAACACCAAAATTAATCAGCTTTTAATGCATTAGTTCAGCTGCACATGCATCTTCAAATTCATTGAATCTCCATTCATGAATCTGTCCAATTCATCTCCAAATTCGGCTGCACCTAAAAATAAACATGAACTTAATTAATTTCAAGCAAATTCATCTGAACTAAATTAAAATATAATGTGAACATCCTAAATAATATTGAGACAACTTAAATATTAACAAATCATAACACATAAATTCGGCTAGACAAATTTAAAACATGTAATAATTTAGACAAACTAAATGACATCAAGACATCTTTAATTTAACTAAATCAAGACATATTAAACACTTAAATTAATTAAGACATATTTAAAAGCTGTAATGAAACTTATTTAAATGTTTATTTAAATGGTCTAAATTCCAGTCATCAAATTAATTAGCTAGAACGAAATTCAGCTTCAAAGAAGTTGAATATGTTCAGCTCGTTTTTAAACTCCTTGCTATCATTTTCCTCAACCCGTTCCACCATTGCTAAAATAGCATCTTTGAATCGTTTAGCTCTAGCTCGCGTTATTGGACCAATGGGCAGCTTAATGGCTTCTTGTTCGTTCTCCATTTGGTTCGTAGGCAAGCTCACATCATTCCCCTCCTCTTCAGAACAATTTGCCTTCAAATCGGAATCTGTATCAAACGGAGACAAATCAGAAACGTTAAAAGTCGCGCTAACATTATATTCACCAAGCAAGTCCAATTTATAGGAGTTATCGTTAATTCGCTCAAGGACTTGAAACGGTCCATCCCCTCTCGGAAGAAGTTTGGATCGCCTTTGCATAGGAAATCTCTCCTTGCGCATATGCAACCAAACCCAATCTCCCGGTTCGAACACAACTCGCTTACGACCTTTGTTAGCATGTTGCTCATAGTTCTTGGTCTTGGCCTCAATATTGTCTCGAACTCGTTGGTGCAATTGCTTGACGAAATCAGCTTTGCGCTTCCCATCTACATGAACAAGTTGATTAGAAGGCAATGGCAATAAATCAAGTGGAGTTAATGGATTGAAACCATAGACAATTTCAAAAGGAGAAAATTTGGTAGCTGAATGAACAGCTCGATTATACGCAAACTCCACATGTGGTAAGCATTCTTCCCAAGCCTTCACATTCTTCCGAATAATAGCTCGAAGCAATGTAGACAGAATCCGGTTGACCACTTCAGTTTGGCCGTCCGTTTGCGGATGGCAAGTGGTTGAAAACAGCAACTTCGTTCCAAGACGCCCCCATAGTGTCCTCCAAAAATGGCTAAGGAATTTTGCGTCTCGGTCGGACACGATTGTTCTAGGCATGCCATGCAACCTGACCACCTCTTTGAAAAATAAGTTAGCAATATTAACGGCATCATCAGTTTTATGACATGCTATAAAATGGGCCATTTTTGAGAACCTATCTACAACCACAAATATTGAATCTCGGCCATTCTTACTCCTAGGTAAACCTAGCACAAAATCCATGGAGATATCAGACCAAGGGGTTTCGAGATTAGGTAATGGTTTATTGATAGGGGTTATGCGCGGATCAAGATCGAGTTGCCAAGTCACGGGAAACTCCTACGAAAACCCTAAACAATCAGATCCTAAACGAAACAGAAAAATTAAAAGATTAGAACTTTGAATTTCCAGATCTGAAATAAAATCCCCAAATCAGCAAAGAATCAAATTGAGAATAGAAATAAGTGTTAGGGTTCTTGAAACCCTCAAGGAGATTGTGATTCTGCCCAATTGAACACCAAGAT
The DNA here is from genome assembly GCF_007990345.1 of Gossypium hirsutum. Classification (NCBI taxonomy): domain Eukaryota; kingdom Viridiplantae; phylum Streptophyta; class Magnoliopsida; order Malvales; family Malvaceae; genus Gossypium; species Gossypium hirsutum. The sequence continues at coordinate 27,509,065 of NC_053444.1, forward strand.
AGTTTTCCCCAAATTTCGACAATCTAATTTCACCCAAAAAGAGTATGGAAAAACCCTAGAAATTGGGGATTTTTGGGCTGATTCCTTAAGATAGAAAAAGGCTGAAAACACAATAAGAACAGAAAATAGATTAGATAATGATTCAGCACAAGTAGAAAAAAAGAAAGAATTGACAGTAAGAAATTAAAAGATAAGTCCTAAGAAGCCTTAAAATCTCGAAAGATCTCACAACTCCCTTCAAACGGCTCTAATCTCCCCTCCAAAGAATATCAATGGCAAGAAGAAGGTTGAAGATGGCTCCCACAATCACAAGATTGTTAAAACAACTTCTAAAGAAAACTCAAGAGAGAAATCTTGGAGAAAACTCAAAGAAAATTCTGCTCTCAACAAATCTGAAATTTTAATAATAATGATAAGTGTTTAACAAGGTGGACAGCCATGCCTTTAAATAGGCCTTATAACTAGTCCTAATCTAATTAGAAAACTAAAATAAAAAAAACTCCTAATTATTTTAATATGGAAATTTGGTCAAAGGTCATTTTATCTGGGACTCTTGGACTGAATATTGACATAAAAATTTAAACTAAGCAAATAAATAAATAAATAAATAAAAATAAAAATAAAACTTTACAACTTGGGCCACTTTGACAATTTGGCCTGATTTTCAACTAAGTATGGATGGATTTCTTGATTGGGCTGGGAATTTGCTTATTGGGCCTCGCCTTCAAGAATTTGGGCTTTTGTGACTCGTATCATTCCCCCTTCCTCAAAAGGATTCATCCTCGAATCTGAAAAATCAAATGAACTCGACTTTCCTCTATCGAACGGGACTAATGGCAATTGAGTCCACTGAGAAGAATAGCCATGAGATAGTAAATAGCAACGGAAATAAGCTTGTAGTCCAATCATAAGCATAATAGAACAGGTATAACGCATGTGAATGGACAAATTTTGATACGAGCTCGTTTCGTATGAAATAACGAGTCGTAATATTTCCCGATCGAAATTAGGTAGTGTCGGCCTTGAAATAAATTCAAGTCTTGGTGTTTAAAATTAAATGGCTTTGGGAAACAAGGGAGTTGAGGAGTGTTGTTTGCTAGATATTTCAATGAAAACAAGTCGAACCCTTATTAGCAAATAAGGACCCGGGGCTTAAGGTTTCAAAGAAAGAAAGGATTTGGGATAAAACCGAGACCCTCTATTTAGCAAAATAGGAACCTACGGTATGAAGAATGCCACACCAATGGTGATAAGTTCGAAACAAAGTCAGATTGACGCCACTTGTTGAAGATAAGTCAATTAGAGCTTTGGAGAATAAAGAGAGTGAATTGCCTCACTAAAATGATATTTCTTTCAGAAATTTGTCAAAAGTCCTTTTACAAGAAAATGAGTAACTATTTATAGCCTAATGCCTAGTAGCCGAATGGACATATTCTAGACTTAGTTTCTAAGCAAACATTGAACAAAAATGGCCAATGTAGGTTCGGCTGAATGGTGACCATACATGAAGCTTCCATATTAAGCAAATGAATCTTGGGAATGCATGTAGCAGCTACATTCAGCTGATGAGCTTAAATGATCATTCAATAGGCAACTCTTGCTGAAAAATTATCAATAATAAAGAGGGCACTTGAACAGCCACATTAGGTGTGAATGGACGGTTTTGAAGAGCCTTAAAATGTGAACACCAAGAACCGAATGGCCAAAATGTATCCAGCAATGAGAAGGAAATAATGGCAGCTTGAAAAACTATCTCTTTAGCCGAATGGTCACTTAGAGAACTTCAATAATCAGCACACCATTTTTAATGTAGTTCATGCATGTATCATTAGGTGCATTGAATCCAACATGCATGCATCTTGCACACCACATTCGGCCAACCTTTCCCAAGCATCTTCCACATTTGGCTGAACCTAAATAAAACAAATGAACCTCATTAATTTAACTCAATTCAGCTGAATTAATTTAAAACATAATATGAACATACTAATTAACATTAAGCCGAATTAAATATGTACTAAACAAGACACATTAATTCGGCTGAACATAGTTAATTCATGTAATATATTCAAACAAATTAAATGACATCTAGACACCTTTAATTCAACCAAATCAACATATTAAACACTTGTAATAAATTAAGACATATTTAAAAGCTGTAATGAAACTTATTTAAATGCTTATTTAAATGGTCTAAAATTCCAGCAGCAAATTAATTAGCTAGAACGAAATTCAGCTTCAAAGAAGTTGAATATGTTCAGCTCGTTTTTAAACTCCTTGCTATCATTTTCCTCAACCCATTCCACCATTGCTAAAATAGCATCTTTGAATCGTCTAGCTCTAGCTCGCGTTATTGGACCAATGGGCAGCTTAATGGCTTCTTGTTCGTTCTCCATTTGGTTCGTAGGCAAGCTCACATCATTCCCCTCCTCTTCAGAACGATTTGCCCTCAAATCGGAATCTGCATCAAACGGAGACAAATCAGAAACGTTAAAAGTCGCGCTAACATTATATTCACCAGGCAAGTCCAATTTATAGGAGTTATCGTTAATTCGCTCAAGGACTTGAAACGGTCCATCCCCTCTCGGAAGAAGTTTGGATCGCCTTTGCATAGGAAATCTCTCCTTGCGCATATGCAACCAAACCCAATCTCCCGGTTCGAACACAACTCGCTTACGACCTTTGTTAGCATGTTGCTCATAGTTCTTGGTCTTGGCCTCAATATTGTCTCGAACTCGTTCGTGCAATTGCTCGACGAAATCAGCTTTGCGCTTCCCATCTACATGAACAAGTTGATTAGAAGGCAATGGCAATAAATCAAGTGGAGTTAATGGATTGAAACCATAGACAATTTCAAAAGGAGAAAATTTGGTAGCTGAATGAACAGCTCGATTATACGCAAACTCCACATGTGGTAAGCATTCTTCCCAAGCCTTCACATTCTTCCGAATAATAGCTCGAAGCAATGTAGACAGAATCCGGTTGACCACTTCGGTTTGGCCGTCCGTTTGCGGATGGAAAGTGGTTGAAAACAACAACTTCGTTCCAAGACGCCCCCATAGTGTCCTCCAAAAATGGCTAAGGAATTTTGCGTCTCGGTCGGACACAATCGTTCTAGGCATGCCATGCAACCTGACCACCTCTTTGAAAAATAAGTTAGCAATATTAACGGCATCATCAGTTTTATGACATGCTATAAAATGGGCCATTTTTGAGAACCTATCTACAACCACAAATATTGAATCTCGGCCATTCTTACTCCTAGGTAAACCTAGCACGAAATCCATGGAGATATCAGACCAAGGGGTTTCGGGAATAGGTAATGGTTTATACAAACCGTGGGGTTTAATTCGTGACTTAGCCCGTTTGCACGCAATGCATCTATTACAAAATCGTTCGACATCTCGTCGCATCTTGGGCCAAAAGAAATGTTCGTGCAATGTAGCTAATGTCTTAGCAACACCAAAGTGCCCCATTAATCCTCCGCTATGGGCTTCTTCGATCAACACTTCTCGTACGGAACCTTGGGGTATACAAAGCTTTCCTTCTCGGAATAAGTACCCATCATGTCGATAGTACTTCTCGTAGGCTCCCTTGGCACATAATCTAAAGAATTCACCAAAGTCAGCATCGTTGACATATAAATCTTTAAGAAATACAAACCCCATTAACTTAGCATCCAAAATATTTAGCAACGCATACCTTCGAGATAGTGCATCAGCCACTACATTTTCCTTACCTTTCTTATATTTAATAACGTAGGGAAAAGATTCGAGAAATTCTACCCACTTAGCGTGTCGCTTATTCAACTTGTGTTGCCCCTTTAAATACTTCAAGGACTCATGATCGGTGTGTATGACGAATTCCTTGGGCCAAAGATAGTGTTGCCACATTTGATATGAGCACGCCCCGCGAACTTCATCGAGCAAGTCTGTCAAGCCGAGCATTGACATGTTGGCAAGCTGATCCCAGCTCGTTTCCAGCTCCACGAGCTCCGTCTAGCTCAAATCCAGCTTATTCAAGCTCGATCCAACTTGCCTGAGCTAAACCGAGCTCACTCCTAGCTCATATTTAGCTCACGAGCTAAACCTTAGCTCAACTTCAGCTTAGGAGTTTAGCCTCAGCTCAACTTTAGCTCACGAGCTAAAACTTAGCTCATTTTAGTTTAAACTCGGTTTTGTCTTTAATACATTAAATAAAATTTGCACATATTCATTTAAGCATTAAACTTGTCTTATATTAATATTTGTTATTAATATATCATTGTCATTATATAAATTGATTATGTTCACATAGCCGAATTAATGCATGACATTAATGTGTTCACATCATGCCGAATTTATGAGTGTTCATGAGATGTCTTAATGACTTGTTTATTTCATGTAGGTACATTCCTTTGGACGGTACAATGTATGAATGAAGAAACATCTCTTTTGGGCATTCCACACTCATGAATGAAGAAGTATTAAATGCTGGTGCATGTACGGCTAGATGCAATGTTTCTACAAATTCATGCATGTGTCGAATGCATGTATGGACATTAAAGGCTAGTCCATGAATGGATCAAATGCATGGGATGATAGAATGCATGAATGGCTTAAGTGCATGTATGGTGGCTGTCTCTTAACTTTCCAAGGCACTTATTCAGCCAAGAAGTAGCTGCTAACTAATTCTATGTTGACCATAGAGCTCCTTGAGCATGTTCACACTTTGAATTGACCTATCGGCTACTACACATGCATGGATGGGTTCAAGAACGTCCAAGGGAAGGAATTAACTCAATAATTCAACACATTGATTGAATTAAGTGCATGCACAAAGGGGAGAACGAATTTACTAGGTTCATGCTACCATTTATGAACTTACATGCCATTAAAGTGTTTAATTATGAAGATACATGGTCCATACAAGTGCATGAACGTCCCAAGGAGATGAATGCAACCTTTTGGTGCACATACAAGTCACTTGAAGCCTTTCTTTATGACTAAGCATTCATGCACAAACTAAGGGGGAAGAAAGTGTCCATTCAGCTAGTGCATGAATCTGCCGAATTTATGAACTATTTTAATACATTAGTGTGAACGTTTTTATTATTGTGTGAACACCTAGATGCCGAATTTGAATGGTCATCTATGTGCCTATAAATATTTGTTTTCTTTCATTTGTAAAGGACTTTTTTTGACTTTTGATCATTTGAATGAACTTTGTTCAAAGAGTGAGTTTTCTCCTCTCTAAATTCGTACGAGTTTCGATCTGACTTATCTAGCGTGCTAGTGGCGTCTATCGTTCTCTTTTGAACTTATCACCTTGCTTTGGTGTGGCGTTCAACCTTCTACAATTCCGCAATCCCACCTTGAACCGAATAGAAATCGGGGTGACACTTTTAGTGTTGAATCGTTTCTGGTGTTTAAGCTCATTTATCCATTCCACCGACTATCCTAGATTTTACCCAACTATAATATCTTTTTACAAAACCGAGCCTTCATTTATCAACTATCCATTTTTCTTATTTTTATACTTAAATCGAGCCTACTACCCTTATAAATTTACCATCACCTTAGCCAACCTTTAAAACCATTTGAAAGCTTCCGCATCTTTAGCCTTATTTCATCGGGTTCATGCTACCATTTATGAACTTACATGCCATTAAAGTGTTTAATTATGAAGATACATGGTCCATACAAGTGCATGAACGTCCCAAGGAGATGAATGCAACCTTTTGGTGCACATACAAGTCACTTGAAGCCTTTCTTTATGACTAAGCATTCATGCACAAACTAAGGGGGAAGAAAGTGTCCATTCAGCTAGTGCATGAATCTGCCGAATTTATGAACTATTTTAATACATTAGTGTGAACGTTTTTATTATTGTGTGAACACCTAGATGCCGAATTTGAATGGTCATCTATGTGCCTATAAATATTTGTTTTCTTTCATTTGTAAAGGACTTTTTTTGACTTTTGATCATTTGAATGAACTTTGTTCAAAGAGTGAGTTTTCTCCTCTCTAAATTCGTACGAGTTTCGATCTGACTTATCTAGCGTGCTAGTGGCGTCTATCGTTCTCTTTTGAACTTATCACCTTGCTTTGGTGTGGCGTTCAACCTTCTACAATTCCGCAATCCCACCTTGAACCGAATAGAAATCGGGGTGACACTTTTAGTGTTGAATCGTTTCTGGTGTTTAAGCTCATTTATCCATTCCACCGACTATCCTAGATTTTACCCAACTATAATATCTTTTTACAAAACTGAGCCTTCATTTATCAACTATCCATTTTTCTTATTTTTATACTTAAATCGAGCCTACTACCCTTATAAATTTACCATCACCTTAGCCAACCTTTAAAACCATTTCAAAGCTTCCGCATCTTTAGCCTTATTTCATCCTATTTCCGATAACTCAACTATTCCTCGTCGACGATCGGGCAATCAAGTGAATCGACTCAATTAATCCGGGCCGGATCACATCATTTGGTATCAGAGCTACTAAAACGAGGAATGTCGACGTTCGTACCAAGCTCGGAGTAGGTTCGTAACGAAAAAAAAATCAAAAAAAAGGAAGTCAAAAAAAAATCAAAATTTTTTTTTTGAGTTGGAATTTAATTTTTTTTCTCTTCCTTGTATTTTGTTTACTATTGTATTGGATTTAAAAAAAAGGAGAAGAAATTCAGAAAAAAAAATTCAAAAAAAAATCGAAAAAAAAGGAAAAAAAAAGTGACAAAAAAAATCGAGTTAAAAAAAAGAAGATGAAAAAAAAACAAAAGTGAAAAGTCTTGTGAGTTTTATTTTGTTTTTTTTTTGTTGCTTCTGAGCATCCATTCATTTTACCATTCCCTCTACCCCCCCCAAACGCCACACATACTTTGATTTTTATTTTTCTTTGTTTAGCCTACCCTACACCCGACGTTATCCCTTGTAACCCATTTGAAGCCGACCCTCTAAGCCGCAATAAGTCTTCTTGAAACAAAATACGAATTCACGAGAGTGAGACGAGCGGAAAAAGGCACGAGTGGTGAGTACATTAGAGCGAGCAAAAGCCATTAGACAAGTGTAAACACGAGTGGAGTGTTATCCAATTTCCTTTCCGAGCGAAATTGTGAGGTTTGTGGTGAGGTACTTCATTTTTTTTATTTTGTTTTATGATCTAACATTTTCTTTTTAGCAACAAAAATCATGTCATACGAAGAGTTCACCGAATCGGAATACCAATATTTGGTTCAAGAAAAGTGAAGAATGGCGACTAAACGAGACCAAAGTGATCGAGTTTCTTCAAGTCGTAAAACAGAACCAAGAACCCCACGAAGATATACCCCCAACTACTACTTAAGAAAAAGTTCCTATCGTGATTCCTTTTCGCCATCTACTTTGAGACAAAGATATTTATACTATGACGCATATTCATCAGCGAATTCGAGAAGTGACTTCGATCGAAAGTCTTTTTCATCAAGAAATTTGAGAAGACGAGAAGCCGATTACGATTTTGATTCATTCCAAGATGGCGTTCGAAGAGAAAGACATACTCCTACTAGATCTTCAAAGAAATCTTACCCGGAGTATTCTTCACGAAGTTTTGATTGTGAATCATATGCAAATAGTTCTTCATCTTTCGAACAAGATTTGTATTCTCATCGTTCTTTTGCACATTCTTGTAAAGAGAAAACAAAGAAAAGAAAAGAAAAAGAAAAAGCAAGAGAAGAAAAAGAAAATGAAATAAAAAGAAAAGAGAGGCAAGAGGCAAGTAAGAGAGAAAATGAGCGAATCTTGAGAGAACTTGAAAAAGCCTTTGAAAAGCAAAAAGAAAATGAAAAAGGAAATGAAAAGAAATTTGAGAGTGAAAAAGAAGATGAAAAAGAAATTGAAACAAAAGAAACGAGTGATCCAGAAGAAAAAGAATCGAGTGAGAAAACAAGTGAGCAAGTGAGGATTATTTCCACTAACCCACCTGTTCGATCTTCTTGTGAGTTAACTTTTCAGGTTCCTAGAAGTTTGTGCGACCAATTCCATCTACATTACCTTCCAAACGAGAGGTGTTTTAGGTTGTTCGAAAAAGGTAAGTTCGCGAATGACTACCACCCACTTGCGATTGAAGGTAAGGAAGGTAAGGATTCTTTGTTTATCGAATCAAAGTCACTTCATTTGGATAATTTTTGTTCACTTACTGTTGTTAACGATTTTGTTTTAAAAGGTGCCATATACAGGTTTTTTTTATGACGATTACTACATTGGCAAATTTGTTGACAACATTGGATTAGTTTTCCCTAAGCAAATTTTGAACATGTTTGATCAAAGTCTGTCACGTAAAAATTCTCATGTGTTTGACCCTGCAAACTTTTTGAACTCATGTGTTAAATCTTTATGTTTAAATATGCCTGCTCAATTGATTTGTGATCAATCTGCCTGTTTGAAAAGTTGCATGTTCGTTAAAAATTCTTTGAGATCTTCACATGATATGTGCAATTGTGTTCTTCATGAACAATCTTTGAGTTTTTGTGTGAAATTTCCATGTAGTGATTTGCATTCCCGATTAATACTCTTGAAGTATGAACCTTTGCATTTTGGTATGCTCGGTTTTGTCAAATCAACATGTGTGTTTAAACTAGTGAAATATAATTCGTGTGGTGAGTTGATTATATCTTCTTCTAATATGTTGCTTGTTGGAATTCCTAATCAAGTTCGTGTGTTCAAGCCTGGTATTTGCTACATGAATTCATTTTATGGAAACATTAAGCGCTTTGCATCATTTACATTGAAATTATGTTTGCTTGAAGTTCGAATTTTTGATAAGAAGGTGAAATTCAATGATTTGGGTTTCAATTTTGATTCATTTATTAATCACCTTGTTTGGCCACATTTGAAATTTTCGTTTCATTTCGAGAAGGTAAGGCCAACCTATGTTTTTGGAATTGAATCAAATTTCCATGGTAACTTTCCTTTTCCATTTAAGTCCATAGTTTTCGATAATACTAACCCGTCTTATTTTTGTGAATTCCACCCCTCGAGGAGCAAGACATGTCATGGTGCGTCACCACCTATTCAAATTTATCGAAGTAATAGGTTTGTCTTACGTTATCTATCCAAAGAGAGAAGATTCATTTTGACTGAGAAAGGTAAACCCAATCCTCAATTTTCTTCTCTTCATATTCGTCAAGGTAAGTCATTTGAAAATTTTCAAATATCTTTGCTCACTTCGATTGAAGTTGAAAATTCCATTGATTGGTTGTTTGGAAATTATTTATACTTTGATGTGATGGATTTTTCCTTTTGGAATTGTGATGATGTGATTATTACGTTGGAATTTGGAGACTCCCCTCATGTTGTTCAAAAACGAAAGGAAGAATTAGCATACCTTTGGCCATGGCATACCTTGCATGAGCAAGACAAAGGACCAAATGAGTTACTATATTCGATTAAAGAAATTAAAATGTTTTGGATGAGGAATAATGTGTTTAAGTGCCTACCATCGTTTTTAACCAATTATCCCTTGATCCAACTTAGTTTTCATGTTTGTAACGATGGTCTAACGAAACTCTTTGATAAATTTATGTATGCTTGCTTTGTCAAATTGAGATTTTTGGCATATGTTCGATTGAATGAATATTTTATGAACTATCGAACACATTTGAATTTGACTCCTTTGAGTTTCTTTTTATTAGCTGTGGTAAGAATTTTTCAGGTTTGTGTGACATCTTCCATCCCATTTGACCGAGGAAAACCATGCATGAGTCAAAGTTCTCCCATGGACAAACGGCTCGACTTGAGGACAAGTCGCCTAAAAGAGGGGGGGAATGATACGAGCACGCCCCGCGAACTTCATCGAGCAAGTCTGTCAAGCCGAGCATTGACATGTTGGCAAGCTGATCCTAGCTCGTTTCCAGCTCCACGAGCTCCGTCTAGCTCAAATCCAGCTTATTCAAGCTCGATCCAACTTGCCTGAGCTAAACCGAGCTCACTCCTAGCTCATATTTAGCTCACAAGCTAAACCTTAGCTCAACTTCAGCTTAGGAGTTTAGCCTCAGCTCAACTTTAGCTCACGAGCTAAAACTTAGCTCATTTTAGTTTAAACTCGGTTTTGTCTTTAATACATTAAATAAAATTTGCACATATTCATTTAAGCATTAAACTTGTCTTATATTAATATTTGTTATTAATATATCATTGTCATTATATAAATTGATTATGTTCACATAGCCGAATTAATGCATGACATTAATGTGTTCACATCATGCCGAATTTATGAGTGTTCATGAGATGTCTTAATGACTTGTTTATTTCATGTAGGTACATTCCTTTGGACGGTACAATGTATGAATGAAGAAACATCTCTTTTGGGCATTCCACACTCATGAATGAAGAAGTATTAAATGCTGGTGCATGTACGGCTAGATGCAATGTTTCTACAAATTCATGCATGTGTCGAATGCATGTATGGACATTAAAGGCTAGTCCATGAATGGATCAAATGCATGGGATGATAGAATGCATGAATGGCTTAAGTGCATGTATGGTGGCTGTCTCTTAACTTTCCAAGGCACTTATTCAGCCAAGAAGTAGCTGCTAACTAATTCTATGTTGACCATAGAGCTCCTTGAGCATGTTCACACTTTGAATTGACCTATCGGCTACTACACATGCATGGATGGGTTCAAGAACGTCCAAGGGAAGGAATTAACTCAATAATTCAACACATTGATTGAATTAAGTGCATGCACAAAGGGGAGAACGAATTTACTAGGTTCATGCTACCATTTATGAACTTACATGCCATTAAAGTGTTTAATTATGAAGATACATGGTCCATACAAGTGCATGAACGTCCCAAGGAGATGAATGCAACCTTTTGGTGCACATACAAGTCACTTGAAGCCTTTCTTTATGACTAAGCATTCATGCACAAACTAAGGGGGAAGAAAGTGTCCATTCAGCTAGTGCATGAATCTGCCGAATTTATGAACTATTTTAATACATTAGTGTGAACGTTTTTATTATTGTGTGAACACCTAGATGCCGAATTTGAATGGTCATCTATGTGCCTATAAATATTTGTTTTCTTTCATTTGTAAAGGACTTTTTTTTGACTTTTGATCATTTGAATGAACTTTGTTCAAAGAGTGAGTTTTCTCCTCTCTAAATTCGTACGAGTTTCGATCTGACTTATCTAGCGTGCTAGTGGCGTCTATCGTTCTCTTTTGAACTTATCACCTTGCTTTGGTGTGGCGTTCAACCTTCTACAATTCCGCAATCCCACCTTGAACCGAATAGAAATCGGGGTGACACTTTTAGTGTTGAATCGTTTCTGGTGTTTAAGCTCATTTATCCATTCCACCGACTATCCTAGATTTTACCCAACTATAATATCTTTTTACAAAACCGAGCCTTCATTTATCAACTATCCATTTTTCTTATTTTTATACTTAAATCGAGCCTACTACCCTTATAAATTTACCATCACCTTAGCCAACCTTTAAAACCATTTGAAAGCTTCCGCATCTTTAGCCTTATTTCATCCTATTTCCGATAACTCAACTATTCCTCGTCGACGATCGGGCAATCAAGTGAATCGACTCAATTAATTCGGGCCGGATCACATCAACGTTTCTAAGGCTCGGATAACAAATAGAGCTCCTTGTCATATGTTGGATAGTTTAAGACAGCACCATTCAGTTTCTCGCTAAAATAGGCAATAGGATGACCATCTTGCATCAACACAGCTCCAATGCCTAAACCTGATGCATCACATTCTAACTCGAAAGTTTTATCAAAGTTAGGCAAAGCTAATAACGGTGCATGAGTTAGACAATCTTTAATTTTAAAAAAGGATTTTTCTTGTTCCTCTCCCCAAATGAAGTTGGAATTCTTATGAATAACCCCGGTTAAAGGTGCGGCAAAGGTGCTGAAATTTGGCACGAATCGACGGTAAAAACTTGCTAGTCCATGGAAACTTCAGACTTGGGAGACATTCGTCGGACAGGGCCATTCTTGGATCGCCTTGATCTTCTCTTGATCGACTTCAAGACCCTCCGAGCTAACAACAAAACCTAAAAACACAACCTTGTTAGTGCAGAAATCACATTTCTTCAAATTAGCATACAAGGTTTCTTTTCTCAATACTTCCAAAACAGATTTTAAATGTAAAATATGTTCATCCAAATTTTTACTATAGATCAATATATCGTCGAAGTATACTACGCAAAATCTACCAATAAAAGGTCTTAAAACGTGATTCATAAGCCTCATGAATGTGCTTGGGGCATTCGTTAAGCCAAATGGCATAACGAGCCATTCGTAAAGCCCTTGCTTCGTTTTGAACGCAGTCTTCCACTCATCTCCCTCACGCATCCGTATTTGGTGATAACCGCTCTTAAGGTCGATTTTTGAAAATAAACTCGCGCCACTTAGCTCGTCAAGCATATCATCCAATCGTGGTATAGGATGACGATACTTGATAGTTATTTTGTTTATAGCAGGCAGTCCACGCACATCCTCCACGTTCCATCCTTCTTCAGAACTAGTAAAACAGGCACGGCACATGGACTAAGGCTTTCACGCACATAGCCCTTTTCAAGGAGTTCATTTACTTGCTTTTGTAATTCTTTCGTCTCTTCAGGATTGCTCCGGTAAGCAGGTCGGTTTGGAATTGCGGCTCCCGGCACAAGATCGATTTGGTGTTCAATTCCACGAATAGGTGGTAACCCACTCGGGATTTCTTCCGGGAATACGTCTTGAAATTCCTGCAACACAGACAAAATAGAAGAAGGCAATTTGTCATCAAATTCGTTAGTGCCAAGCAAGCTCTCCTTGTACAAAAGAACCAACAATGGTTGTTTCAATAGCATCGATTTTCGAACTTCCCTCTCTTTTACAAACAAATTCTTTTTTTCAATCTCATCACTCATTTCTTTTTCTTTTGAATCACTCTCTCTTTTTTTATCACTCATCTTTTTGTTTTTCTTCTTTTCTTCACTCTTTTCTTTATTCTTTTCATTTTTTTGCTCTCTCTCGATTTCTTTTGATTTTTCAATCGAACTCCTCATTTTGAGTTGATCTTCGTACACTTGTTTCGGTGATAACGGAGCTAGAGTCACCATTCGTCCCATATGTTTGAAAGAGAATCGATTTGTGTAACCATCATGAATTGCTCGCTTGTCGAATTGCCACGGACGTCCCAAAAGAAGATGCCCCGCATGCATTGGTACAACGTCGCACATCACTTCATCTTGATATTTTCCGATTGTGAATGAAATGAGCACTTGTTTTGTTACCTTTAATTCTCCACCATCGTTAAGCCATTGGAGTTTATACGGATGGGGATGTTTGGTGGTGGCCAATCCGAGTTTCTCCACCATCAACGTGCTAGCCACATTTGTACAACTTCCCCCATCGATTATCACGCAACAAATCTTACCTTGCACTTGACATCGCGTATGGAAGATGTTCTCGCGTTGTTGATCATTTTCGGCACCTTGCAAGGTGAGACTTCTTTTCACAACATATATTTCTCCATTCTCGGCTTGTTCGATGTCTTCCTCTTCTTCGAGTTGTTCAATAGCCAAGTTCTCTTGTTCACTTTCGGATTCAATTTCTCCATCATCTCGAACAAACATCGCATTTCGGTTCGGACATTGGCTTGCGATGTGGCCCCTTCCAAGACATTTGAAGCATTTGATGTCTCGGGATCTATTTGGTTGGGCATTCATCTTTCCTTTACTCGATTCGGCAATCGGTTTGTTGAATTTGGTAGCTCCACTTACTTCTTTATTTCGACTCGCAAGTCTCGTTTGTTGGACCCTTGCCCCCACTTAGTCATAGAAGAAGTATTAGGGAAAGAACGGAACGTACCTTTTCTCTTTAATTATTTTTCAACCTTTATGGCCATATGGACCATATCAATGACCTCGATATAATGGTGTAGCTCCACAATATTTGCAATATCTTGGTTAAGGCCGGCGAGAAATCGAGCCATGGTGGCTTCTCGATCTTCCTCCACATCGGCGCGGATCATGGCCACTTCCATTTCCTTGTAGTAATCCTCCACGCTTCGTTGGCCTTGAGTTAAGCTTTGGAGCTTTTGATACAACTCCCGGTGATAGTAAGCAGGAATGAATCGCTTTCTCATTATGGCTTTCATTTCTGCCCATGTAGACACGGGACGTTCGCCATTGCGTCTTCGGCTCATCGTGAGTTTATCCCACCATATTATTGATGTGATCCGGCTCGGTTGATTGAGTCGATTCACTTGATTGCCCGATCGTCGACGAGGAATAGTTGAGTTATCGGAAATAGGATGAGATAAGGCTAAAGATGCGGAAGCTTTTCAAATGGTTTTAAAGGTTGGCTAAGGTGATGGTAAATTTATAAGGGTAGTAGGCTCGATTTAAGGATAAAAATAAGAAAAAAAATGGAAGTTGGTAAATGAAGGCTCGGTTTTGTAAAAAGATATTATAGTTGGGTAAAATCTAGGATAGACGGTGGAATGGATAAATGAGCTTAAACACCAGAAACGATTCAACACTAAAAAGTGTCACCCCGATTTCTATTCGGTTCAAGGTGGGATTACGGAATTGTAGAAGGGTTGAACGCCACACCAAAGCAAGGTGATAAGTTCAAAAGAGAACGATAGACGCCACTAGCACGCTAGATAAGTTAGATCGAAACTCGTACGAATTTAGAGAGGAGAAAACTCACTCTTTGAACAAAGTTCATTCAAATGATCAAAAGTCAAAAGTCAAAAGTCCTTTACAAATGAAATCAACAAACTATTTATACTAGTTTCTTATGCTAACCGAATAGTCCATTCATGAACTTAATGATTAAGTAATGAACCTAAATTAAGACATGAACCTTCTAGAAAAATGACCAATGGTGTCCTTGTCCATGTTCGGCCGAATGGTACTTCAATGGGCAGCTTCATGGCTAAGGAAATGAACTTGAAGGCTTGGTGAATGTATGGGAGAGCAATGGACATGTCTAGGTTCGGCCAAGGTGTGAATGGACACTCCAAGAGATACCTTTTGGCTGAATAGGTACTTAGGAGATCAATGGACAGCAACCGATGCATGTAAGTGAATATTCATGCATTCTTCCTTACGTTCATTGAACCAGCCCATTCATGAATCATCTTTAATTGTGTTCCCACATCATGCATTGTAAGTAGACGTTCATGCACCTAGCTTGAATGAATCTCCACATTCGACTGTACCTAAAAACACACATGAACTTAATTAATTTCAAGCAAATTCAGCTGAACTAAATTAAAGTATAATGTGAACATCCTAAATAACATTGAGACAACTTAAATATTAACAAATCATAACACATAAATTCGGCTGGACAAATTTAAAACATGTAATAATTTAGACAAATTAAATGACATCTAGACACCTTTAATTCAGCCAAATCAAGACATATTAAACACTTGTAATAAATTAAGACATATTTAAAAGCTGTAATGAAACTTATTTACATGCTTATTTAAATGGTCTAAAACTCCAGCAAATAAAGTTAATTTAGCTAAAGAGCTAATAATGAGCTGAATTGAATTTAAACCAAGCTCAAACGAGCTGAATTAAGCTCATGTGAGCTAAAATAAAATTCGGTGAGCTGAACCAAGCTAAATGGAGCTTGAGGAGCTGAATTCAAGCTGAAATCAAGGGCATCCTTGACCAGGGTCATATCAATTATGGCGTATTCGGAGAATTCTATAGCAGCTAACTTTACCTTCTTCCTTTCCGAGTAATTGTGGCACTCAAAAACTAACTCCACCTTCTTCTCCCATTCAAGATAGGCCTCGGGATTCGACCTTCCTTGAAAAGCAGGAATCGCCATTTTAATGTTTTTTTAAATCATCATCGGTCCTCTCTCGATCTCTTGGTCCCCGTGCTCGTTGGCCTTGTCGCCTTGCACTTTGTCGCGAAGCTCGATCACTTTTAACGTCACTTGCTTCATATAGATCATTTGCATGTTGCCATGGACGTTCTCGCTCTCTTCTCGGAATAGGAGGGGTGTTCGTAAGTTGGCTTCGTTCCTCCATTTGTTCCATTCGTTCATAAAGGGAATCAAATTGAGGTTCAAACAAACGAGAAATTTCTCGCACGATTGCTTGAACTTGTAGATCGGGCACTCCGCCTCCGGGAACGTTTCTCCTTGGTTGAAGATTAACTCCTCCACCAGCGGCATTCGAGGCTCCTCCACTTGTTGCTCGTCGTTCCGGGCTCCTTGACATGATGATTAAAATTAAGAAAATATCCTCACCAAAAAAAAAACCTCACAATTCACTCACAAGAAAAGAATTCACTCCTCTCGTGTTTCACTCTATTTTCGACTTTTATCTTGATGTACTCTCTTGCCTTTTACCTCTCAAATCCAACTCTCGATATTCCGAAAAGCTACTTAGATTTATCCACACTTGTGGGTCAGCTTCAAGGGGTTTGCAAGGGAAAGTCGTATGGTTTAGGGTAGGCTCGAAAGAAAGAAAGGCTTAAGATGTGGCGTATAAAATGGATTCACTAATTGGAAATTTTTTTTAATAGCGTGAAAATTCACTAAAATGGGTATAAAGGAGTGTATAATGTGATTTTAGAAAAAATTTTGTTGAAGTGTCTCCAGACTCTTTTTTTTTACGGATCTTTCACGTTCTTTTCGTCCGCACCTAGACCGTATGCAAATTTTTTTTTCAAATTTTTTTTTCAATTTTTTTTCGATTTTTTTGAATCTACAATTTATGTACCTAAATTAACCAGCTCTGATACCAATTGATACGAGCTCGTTTCGTATGAAATAACCAGTCGTAATATTTCCCGGTCGAAATTAGGTAGTGTCGGCCTTGAAATAAATTCAAGTCTTGGTGTTTAAAATTAAATGGCTTTGGGAAACAAGGGAGTTGATGGAGTGTTGTTTGCTGGATATTTCAATGAAAACAAGCCGAACCCTTATTAGCAAATAAGGACCCGGGGCTTAAGGTTTCAAAGAAAGAAAGGATTTGGGATAAAACCGAGACCCTCTATTTAGCAAAATAGGAACCTACGGTATGAAGAACGCCACACCAATGGTGATAAGTTCGAAACAAAGTCAGATTGACGCTACTTGTTGAAGATAAGTCAATTAGAGCTTTGGAGAATAAAGAGAGTGAATTGCCTCACTAAAATGATATTTCTTTCAGAAATTTGTCAAAAGTCCTTTTACAAGAAAATGAGTAACTATTTATAGCCTAATGCCTAGTAGCCGAATGGACATATTCTAGACTTAGTTTCTAAGCAAACATTGAACAAAAATGGCCAATGTAGGTTCGGCTGAATGGTGACCATACATGAAGGTTCCATATTAAGCAAATGAATCTTGGGAATGCATGTAGCAGCTACATTCAGCTGATGAGCTTAAATGATCATTCAATAGGCAACTCTTGCTGAAAAATTATCAATAATAAAGAGGGCACTTGAACAGCCACATAGGTGTGAATGGACGGTTTTGAAGAGCCTTAAAATGTGAACACCAAGAACCGAATGGCCAAAATGTATCCAGCAATGAGAAGGAAATAATGGCAGCTTGAAAAACTATCTCTTTAGCCGAATGGTCACTTAGAGAACTTCAATAATCAGCACACCATTTTTAATGTAGTTCATGCATGTATCATTAGGTGCATTGAACCCAACATGCATGCATCTTGCACACCACATTCGGCCAACCTTTCCCATGCATATTCCACATTCGGCTGAACTTAAATAAAACAAATGAACCTCATTAATTTAACTCAATTCAGCTGAATTAATTTAAAACATAATATGAACATACTAATTAACATTAAGCCGAATTAAATATGTACTAAACAAGACACATTAATTTGGCTGAATATAGTTAATTCATGTAATATATTCAAACAAATTAAATGACATCTAGACACCTTTAATTCAACCAAATCAACATATTAAACACTTGTAATAAATTAAGACATATTTAAAAGCTGTAATGAAACTTATTTAAATGCTTATTTAAATGGTCTAAAATTCCAGCAGCAAATTAATTAGCTAGAACGAAATTCAGCTTCAAAGAAGTTGAATATGTTCAGCTCGTTTTTAAACTCCTTGCTATCATTTTCCTCAACCCGTTCCACCATTGCTAAAATAGCATCTTTGAATCGTCTAGCTCTAGCTCGCGTTATTGGACCAATGGGCAGCTTAATGGCTTCTTGTTCGTTCTCTATTTGGTTCGTAGGCAAGCTCACATCAGATTCAGATTACCATGCAAACAATCTAATTTACTCACCACTGCCTCGTCAAATATTTGAAACAAAGATGGACATGTTTTAAGGCATTCAATCGTCTCACATTGTTCCCACAAACCATGAATAAATTGCGAGTAATAAATCAAATGGTAAACATAATCGTCACAAGTAGGTATTTGAAAAGATTCACATGGTTCACAGAGTTGCATAATCATACCATGCATTAATCGACGGTCTATAGATTCACTCACACATGCATTATCAAAAACAAGAATCTTTTTATCAACCATCAAAACAGATAGATCATCAATAAATAAAATAGGACAGTCAAGCACGTTTCGATCTAAGTGTTCATCAACACGATCTTTATCACTATCTGAGGAGTACAAAAGTGTTTCAAAGGTTTCAAGCATCTTACCTCGATAAGCAGAAGAATAAGGGTCGATTTTACCTTTTTCATTTAAAACAAACCTTCGCTCATCGGGGGCATAGTGTAGTCGAATCTCCGTTGTTGAGTTAACCTTTGTCAAATGGAACTCAAACTTCATGTACAACCACATAAACTGTTTAAGGCACGAATATAAATTGAAAACAAATTTGTAAAATTTCGTTACCTTATTCTCCAAAACAGATTTGGACAAATTCGAGGATTTTACACAAGGTAAATCAAGAGAATAACAAATCACGCTTCTTTTCGTAATGACTTTATCAACCACAATTGAAGAGTAACAATTAATCGGATCAAAATGAGGGGATCTTTTAAGAACTAAGTCACCAAAAGTTTTATCAATAATTTTCAAATCTGCACTGGACTCGGTTTCTAAAATTTCCTTACCTCGCTTACCTTCGGGATCATGTAGTGTGATTTCATCTTTGCCTAAGTTGATCGTATGAAAGCGTCTTTCATTTGAGAGGTATTGAAGTTGAAAGTTATCTTTCGATCTTTCGGGAACCTAAAAAGTAGCAACACAAGAAAAATTCATATCTTGGTTAGTGGAAACATTCCTCACTACCCTTTCCACGTCTTTTTCTTTTGTTTCTTTTTCTAATTCATTTTCTCTTCTTTCTTCAATTTCTTTTTCACTCTCAATCTCTTTTTGCTCTTTTTCATTCTCTTTTTCTTTTTCCTCACTTGTTTTAACAGAATTTTTCAGTTTGATTTGGTCCTCATGGACTTGTTCCGGAGTGAGCGGCACTAAGGTGAGTTTCTTTCCTTGATGCTTGAAAGAATACCTATTGGTACGACCATCGTGAGTGACTTTTCGATCCAGTTGCCATGGTTCTCCTAGCAACAAATGGCAGGCTTGAATAGGCATTACGTCGCACACAACTTCGTCTTGATACTTACCGATAGAAAAGGCGATGCGCGCTTGTTGAGTGACCCTAAATTGGCCTTTGTTGCTAAGCCCTTGTAGTTGATAAGGTTGTGGATGCTTGGTAGTGGTTAAGCAAAGCTTTTCCACCATCGTCGTGCTGGCTATGTTCGAGCAACTTTCACCATCAATAATAACTCTACAAAGCTTACCTTGTACATGGCAGCGAGTATGAAAGAGATGTTCTCGTTGCTGCTCGCTCTTTGGTTTTGCCAAAGATGATTGTCCACGATCATGAAAATCATCATCCATTCTAGTGACACGTCGAGGGCCGCGCCTCTGGGGTTGGTTATCCCTATCTTCTTTGATTGGATTTCGATATTGAGGTTCTTGATTCAATTGCACCTCATTGATGGTAGCAGTCAAAGCTCGAAGAGCAGCAGCCTATTCATCCAACTGTTGTTGGAATTTTTAAATATGTCACTATTATTATCACCTGTAGACATTTTTTTTAAAACCTGCAAAACACTCAACACTCAAAAATAAAAGTTATCAAACCTCACCGTTAATCACTCAAAAAGAAAAAATCAAATTCTCAATGAGGTCGAATTCAATCTTGTGAGTTCTTTATCAGAGTTTATATCAACCAATTAGAGAGTGTGAACCAAACTACCAAAGAATCCTAATTTGCACTAGGATGCCAAAAACTGACGAGACACCAATTGATTCGTGTTGCACCGAGGAAGAAGTTGTGCACACGTTTAAATCCTACTAACACAAGAACCAAGAAGGTGTTAGATAACGTAAAGGAAGAATAAAGGTAAACAAATGAAAACCTACAGCTAAGAATCAATAAAAATTACTGAAAACAGAAAACCCGAAAAATTGCGGAGTAACTTGACAACTTCGTTCGAGGTGTTCCCGATCTCCAAAAATCACGAAATTAAATCTGGAGTGTCCTTATATATTTAATTTTTGATCTGGAAATTTTGGGCACCAAATTCAACCCGCTGCACCTTTTATTAAAATTTTATTGAATTTCGTCTTTTTTGATTTTTTTGACTTTTTGACTATTTTTTTGCGAGAATAATTTTTTTATATTCAATCACAGTGCCAAAAACATGTATGTAAAATTTCAGATCAATCGGACAACATTTACCCACTCAAATGAATTTTTTTGAACAATTTTTCTGGGTAAAACTGCTGTTTATGCTTTAAAAAATAGAGATCAGTTTAGAAATCAACCAAGAACACCCAAAACGCCCAAAATCTGATACCAAATGATACGGGGTTACGCGCGGACCAAGATCGAGTTGCCAAGTCACGGGAAACTCCTACGAAAACCCTAAACAATCAGATCCGAAATGAAACAGAAAAATTAAAAGATTAGAACTTTGAATTTCCAGATCTGAAATAAAATCCCCAAATCAGCAAAGAATCAAATTGAGAATAGAAATAAGTGTTAGGGTTCTTGAAACCCTCAAGGAGATTGTGATTCTGCCCAATTGAACACCAAGATAGTTTTCCCCAAATTTCGACAATCTAATTTCACCCAAAAAGAGTATGGAAAAACCCTAGAAATTGGGAATTTTTGGGCTGATTCCTTAAGATAGAAAAAGGCTGAAAACACAATAAGAACAGAAAATAGATTAGATAATGATTCAGCACAAGTAGAAATAAAGAAAGAATTGACAGTAAGAAATTAAAAGATAAGTCCTAAGAAGCCTTGAAATCTCGAAAGATCTCACAACTCCCTTCAAACGGCTCTAATCTCCCCTCCAAAGAATATCAATGGCAAGAAGAAGGTTGAAGATGGCTCCCACAATCACAAGATTGTTAAAACAACTTCTAAAGAAAACTCAAGAGAGAAATCTTGGAGAAAACTCAAAGAAAATTCTGCTCTCAACAAATCTGAAATTTTAATAATAATGATAAGTGTTTAACAAGGTGGACAGCCATGCCTTTAAATAGGCCTTATAACTAGTCCTAATCTAATTAGAAAACTAAAATAAAAAAACTCCTAATTATTTTAATATGGAAATTTGGTCAAAGGTCATTTTATCTGGGACTCTTGGACTGAATATTGACATAAAAATTTAAACTAAATAAATAAATAAATAAAAATAAAAATAAAACTTTACAACTTGGGCCACTTTGACAATTTGGCCTGATTTTCAACTAAGTATGGATGGATTTCTTGATTGGGCTGGGAATTTCCTTATTGGGCCTCGCCTTCAAGAATTTGGGCTTTTGTGACTCGTATCATTTATACAAACCGTGGGGCTTAATTCGTGACTTAGCCCGTTTGCACGCAATGCATCTATTACAAAATCGTTCGACATCTCGTCGCATCTTGGGCCAAAAGAAATGTTCGTGCAATGTAGCTAATGTCTTAGCAACACCAAAGTGCCCCATTAATCCTCCGCTATGGGCTTCTTCTATCAACACTTCTCGTACAGAACCTTGGGGTATACAAAGCTTTCCTTCTCGGAATAAGTACCCATCATGTCAATAGTACTTCTCGTAGGCTCCCTTTGCACATAATCTAAAGAATTCACCAAAGTCAGCATCGTTGACATATAAATCTTTAAGAAATACAAACCCCATTAACTTAGCATCCAAAATATTTAGCAACGCATACCTTCGAGATAGTGCATCAGCCACTACGTTTTCCTTACCTTTCTTATATTCAATAACGTAGGGAAAAGATTCGAGAAATTCTACCCACTTAGCGTGTCGCTTATTCAACTTGTGTTGCCCCTTTAAATACTTCAAGGACTCATGATCAGTGTGTATGACGAATTCCTTGGGCCAAAGATAGTGTTGCCACGTTTCTAAGGCTCGGATCAACGAATAGAGCTCCTTGTCATATGTTGGATAGTTTAAGATAGCACCATTCAGTTTCTCGCTAAAATAGGCAATAGGACGACCATCTTGCATCAACACAGCTCCAATGCCTAAACCTGATGCATCACATTCTAACTCAAAAGTTTTATCAAAGTTAGGCAAAGCTAATAACGGTGCATGAGTTAGACAATCTTTAATTTTCAAAAAGGATTTTTCTTGTTCCTCTCCCCAAATGAAGTTGGAATTCTTACGAATAACCCCGGTTAAAGGTACGGCTAAGGTGCTGAAATTTGGCACGAATCGACGGTAAAAACTTGCTAGTCCATGGAAACTTGTGACTTGGGAGACATTCGTCGGACGGGGCCATTCTTGGATCGCCTTGATCTTCTCTTGATCGACTTCAAGACCCTCCGTGATGTGATCCGGCCCAGGTTAATCGAGTCGTTTCACAAAGTTGCCCGATCGTCGACAAGAAGTTCGTTCGAAATGGTTTTAAGATGAAGATTGTTTTCAGTTTAAGCGGAAGACTTTTAAAAGGGTTCAAAAGATAGGCTAAATTCGGATATTTTGTAGGTTCGGTTTAATAAGAAAAGAAATAAAGTTTATATTTAATAAATAGGATGGAGATGAAAAAAATGAACTTAAGTATTAAGAACGATTCAATACTATGTAAAGTATTGCCCCGGGACTTATATTGCTTAAGGTGAAATTTGTGGAAGGATAGAAGCGAACCTTGACCCAATACCTATATAGAGGTAAGAACCAAAGGTATAAAAATATGGTTGAACGCCACACCGATTCGGTGATAAGTTCAATGGAGTTCGGATTGACACCACTAGCAAGCTAGATAAGTCGCTTCGAGACTCGAACGAAAGAAGAGAGGAGGTAACCTCACAAGAACAATAGTTCATTCAAAAATTTGACAAAAAGTCAAAAGTCAAAAGTCCCTTACAAATGAAATCAACAAACTATTTATACTAGTTTCTTATGCTAACCGAATAGTCCATTCATGAACTTAAGGATTAAGTAATGAACCTAAATTAAGACATGAACCTTCTAGAAAAATGACCAATGGTGTCCTTGTCCATGTTCGGCTGAATGGTACTTCAATGGGCAGCTTCATGGCTAAGGAAATGAACTTGAAGGCTTGGTGAATGTATGGGAGAGCAATGGACATGTCTAGGTTCGGCCAAGGTGTGAATGGACACTCCAAGAGATGCCTTTTGGCCGAATAGGTACTTAGGAGATCAATGGACAGCAACTGATGCATGTAAGTGAATATTCATGCATTCTTCCATTCATTGTATTAAATCATTCATGCATCATCCTTACGTTCATTGAACCAGCCCATTCACGAATCATCTTTAATTGTGTTCCCACATCATGCATTGTAAGTAGATGTTCATGCACCTAGCTTGAATGAATCTCCACATTCGGCTGTACCTAAAAACACACATGAACTTAATTAATTTCAAGCAAATTCAGCTGAACTAAATTAAAGTATAATGTGAACATCCTAAATAACATTGAGACAACTTAAATATTAACAAATCATAACACATAAATTCGGCTGGACAAATTTAAAACATGTAATAATTTAGACAAATTAAATGACATCTAGACACCTTTAATTCAGCCAAATCAAGACATATTAAACACTTGTAATAAATTAAGACATATTTAAAAGCTGTAATGAAACTTATTTACATGCTTATTTAAATGGTCTAAAACTCCAGCAAATAAAATTAATTTAGCTAAAAGCTAATAATGAGCTGAATTGAATTTAAACCAAGCTCAAACGAGCTGAATTAAGCTCAAGTGAGCTAAAATAAAATTCGGTGAGCTGAACCAAGCTAAATGGAGCTTGAGGAGCTGAATTCAAGCTGAAATCAAGGGCATCCTTGGCCAGGGTCATATCATTCCCCCCTTCTTTAGAACGACTTGTCCTCAAGTCGAGCCATTGGTTCACTCAATCGCAGCAACTTTTACTTAGCTTTCCTCGGTCGAACGGGATGGATTGGAATTGGGACAACTGAAAGGAATAACCATGAGTTAACAAGAATGGTTTCAAATAAATTTGTAATCCAAATGCAAGCAAAATAGAATAAGAAAATCCCATGGGAGTGGACAGATGCAAAGCAACATGTTCACAACCATGCAAACAAACTAATTTACTCGTTAATGCCTCGTCAATTATTCGAAACGAAAATGAACATGTTCTAAGGCAATCAAATGTCTCAAATCATTTCCACAAGTCATAACCAATATGTGAATAACGAATCAAATCAACAAAACAATCTTTGGCACCACCTAAAGAGAACAACGATGTTTCAAAAAGTTCATGAGCCTTACCTTTAAAAGTAGTAAAACAAAGATCATTTTTAAATAAAGCTGAACAGTTAAACACATCACAATTTAAATTCCTTGCAACAACCAATTCTTCAACAAAAATTTTATTACCAACCGAATAGGGCAGAGAAATTTTAAAGTTATCGTAAGTCATACCTTGTTTACCTCGAGGGATGGAAAAACAAGGATCATTTTTACCTTTGTCGATCATCATAAATCTTCTCTCCTCGGAAATGTAGTCTAGTCGAATCTCTGTGGCTGAATTAACCTTAACGAAATGAAATGCGAACTTCAAATACAACCACAAAAATGGATTAAGGAATGAATTTAAATTGAAATCAAATTTTTCATACCTCAGTTCCTTATTCAACACCCAATTATCAAAACAATAGAAATTGTTCACACAAAATTGATGAAGCTTGACTTTCCCATAAAATGAACCAAAATAAATTCCGGGTTTAAAAACTTGATTTTGAGTATTCATGCCAAAATGTAGCAAAAATTTCATTAAACCAAACACGTTAAACCAATGGGATTTTTGCATACACAGGGACAAACAATTAAAACTTTTTACATTCATCAATTCATACTTGCACAAATTCATGGATTTTCCACAAAGCGTTAATTGGTGCACAAAATTGTCACAAATGAAGAATTTAATCGCCTTTCATGAAAAACCGTCATCACGCAAAATTAAACCTTTGGTTTGTTGATTGGAACAAAAATCAACCACATTCAGGGAGTAGCAATTAATCAGACCAAAATAAGGAGAGCGTTTAGAAATTAAGTCACTAAAAAGTATTTCAACAATTTTCAAACCTGGGGGTCGTGACTCGATCGTTAACATTTCCTCACCTCTCTTACCTTTGAACTCTTGGGGCACGTTTTCATCTTCAACCTTACCTATACTGACCATATGAAAATGTCTTTCATCGGAAAGGTAGTGAAGTTGAAAATTATCGTTTGATATCTCGGGCACCTGGAAAGAAGAAACAGAACAAGAACAAGTTTCATATGGATTAGTCGAAATGCTCCTCACTTTTTCTGGTTCGTTTATCTCTTTTTCTCTCGTTTCTTTTCTAATCTCAACTTCTTTTTTTCTCTTTTCATTTCCTCTCTCATTTTCACTTTTATTTTCGACCTCACTCTCTTTTTGGATTTCTTTTTCTTTTTCAATCTCTTTTTCTTTTCTTTCGATTTCTTTTTCTCGCTCGTACTCTTGTACAATCTCAATTTCTTTTTCGAATTCTTTCTCTTCATTTTCTTTTTCTCTCGCTTTTTTGATTTCATTACAATGTGCAGTCGACACGAAAGAATCAAAAATATAATCATTTGCCCCAAAGGAAGAGAAAATATTTTCATAGGCTTCTCGTCCATTTCTTCAGGAACAATCCTCCGGGAAGGACTTCTTTGAGTCATACGATGAATAACTCGTCCTCTCTCGTTTGTCATGTCGAGAAGTTGCAAGCTCTAGGTTGTCGCGTCTTGAATTCCTTGACGAATAGGAATCCCGATAAGAATCTCTTAGCGAGTAGTCTTTGGACGCGTATCGCCGTGATGATCTCGACTCCGTTTCTCGACTTGGTGGATTTTGTTTTCGTCTGGCTCTTTCCTCCACTCGATCCAATCGATCATGCAATTTATCAAAATTTGATTTCACAATTCTACGTATCTCTTGCTTCAAATATTGGAAATCTGATTCGGAAAATTCTTGTGACATGATTTTTTTTTAAAAAAAAAATGATTAAAATAAAATAGAAAGTAAATACCTCACCACAAAAATCTCACGTTTCACTCACAATGAAAATTGTATAACACTCCACTCGTGTTTACACTCGTTAAATGGCTTTTGCTCGCTCTAATGTACTCACCACTCGTGCCTTTTTCCGCTCGTCTCACTCTCGTGAATTCGTATTTTGTTTCAAGAAGACTTATTGCGGCTTAGAGGGTCGGCTTCAAATGGCTTTACAAGAGATAACGTCGGGTGTAGGGTAGGCTAAACAAAGAAAAATAAAAATCAAAGTATGTGTGGCGTTTGGGGGGTAGAGGGAATGGTAAAATGAATGGATGCTCGGAAGCAACAAAAAAATAAACAAAATAAAACTCACAAGACTTTTCACTTTTGTTTTTTTTTCTTCTTTTTTTTAACTCGATTTTTTTTTGTCATTTTTTTTCTTTCTTTTTCGATTTTTTTTGAATTTTTTTTGAATTTCTTCTCTTTTTTTAAATCCAATATAATAGTAAACAAAATACAAGGAAGAGAAAAAAAGAAAAAAAATTAAATTCCAACTCAAATTTTTTTGATTTTTTTTTGACTTTTTTTTTCGTTACGAACCTACGCTGAGCTTGATACGAATGTCGGCACTCCTTGTTTTAGTAGCTCTGATACCAAATGATGTGATCCGGCTCGGTTGATTGAGTCGATTCACTTGATTGCCCGATCGTCGACGAGGAATAGTTGAGTTATCGGAAATAGGATGAAATAAGGCTAAAGATGCGGAAGCTTTCAAATGGTTTTAAAGGTTGGCTAAGGTGATGGTAAATTTATAAGGGTAGTAGGCTCGATTTAAGTATAAAAATAAGAAAAATGGAAGTTGATAAATGAAGGCTCAGTTTTGTAAAAAGATATTATAGTTGGGTAAAATCTAGGATAGTCGGTGGAATGGATAAATGAGCTTAAACACTAGAAACGATTCAACACTAAAAGTGTCACCCCGATTTCTATTCGGTTCAAAGAGTGAGTTTTCTCCTCTCTAAATTCGTACGAGTTTCGATTTGACTTATCTAGCGTGCTAGTGGCGTCTATCGTTCTCTTTTGAACTTATCACCTTGCTTTGGTGTGGCGTTCAACCTTCTACAATTCTGCAATCCCACCTTGAACCGAATAGAAATCGGGGTGACACTTTTAGTGTTGAATCGTTTCTAGTGTTTAAGCTCATTTATCCATTCCACCGACTATCCTAGATTTTACCCAACTATAATATCTTTTTACAAAACTGAGCCTTCATTTATCAACTTCCATTTTTCTTATTTTTATACTTAAATCGAGCCTACTACCCTTATAAATTTACCATCACCTTAGCCAACCTTTAAAACCATTTGAAAGCTTCCGCATCTTTAGCCTTATTTCATCCTATTTCCGATAACTCAACTATTCCTCGTCGACGATCGGGCAATCAAGTGAATCGACTCAATCAACCGAGCCGGATCACATCACTCCGAGCTAACAACAAAACCTAAAAACACAACCTTGTTAGTGCAGAAATCACATTTCTTCAAATTAGCATACAAGGTTTCTTTTCTCAATACTTCCAAAATAGATTTTAAATGTAAAATATGTTCATCCAAATTTTTACTATAGATCAATATATCGTCGAAGTATACTACGCAAAATCTACCAATAAAAGGTCTTAAAACATGATTCATAAGCCTCATGAATGTGCTTGGGGCGTTCGTTAAGCCAAATGGCATAACGAGCCATTCGTAAAGCCCATGCTTCGTTTTTAATGCAGTCTTCCACTCATCTCCCTCACGCATCCGTATTTGGTGATAACCGCTCTTAAGGTCGATTTTTGAAAATAAACTCGTGCCACTTAGCTCGTCAAGCATATCATCCAATCGTGGTATAGGATGATGATACTTGATAGTTATTTTGTTTATAGCACGGCAGTCCACGCACATCCTCCACGTTCCATCCTTCTTCGGAACTAGTAAAACAGGCACGGCGCATGGACTAAGGCTTTCACGCACATAGCCCTTTTCAAGGAGTTCATTTACTTGCTTTTGTAATTCTTTCGTCTCTTCAGGATTGCTCCGGTAAGCAGGTCGGTTTGGAATTGCGGCTCCCGGTACAAGATCGATTTGGTATTCAATTCCACGAATAGGTGGTAACCCACACGGGATTTCTTCCGGGAATACGTCTTGAAATTCCTGCAACACAGACAAAATAGAAGAAGGCAAGTTGTCATCAAATTCGTTAGTGCCAAGCAAGCTCTCCTTGTACAAAAGAACCAACAATGGTTGTTTCAATAGCATCGATTTTCGAACTTCCCTCTCTTTTACAAACAAATTCTTTTTTTCAATCTCATCACTCATTTCTTTTTCTTTTGAATCACTCTTTCTTTTTTTATCACTCATCTTTTTGATTTTCTTCTTTTCTTCACTCTTTTCTTTATTCTTTTCATTTTTTGCTCTCTCTCGATTTCTTTTGATTTTTCAATCGAACTCCTCATTTTGAGTTGATCTTCGTACGCTTGTTTCGGTGATAACGGAGCTAGAGTCACCATTCGTCCCATATGTTTGAAAGAGAATCGATTTGTGAAACCATAATGAATTGCTCGCTTGTCGAATTGCCACGGACGTCCCAAAAGAAGATGCCCCGCATGCATCGGTACAACGTCGCACATCATTTCATCTTGATATTTTCCGATTGTCAATGAAATGAGCACTTGTTTTGTTACCTTCAATTCTCCACCATCGTTAAGCCATTGGAGTTTATACGGATGGGGATGTTTGGTGGTGGCCAATCCGAGTTTCTCCACCATCAACGTACTAGCCACATTTGTACAACTTCCCCCATCGATTATCACGCAACAAATCTTACCTTGCACTTGACATCGCGTATGGAAGATGTTTTCGCGTTGTTGATCATTTTCGAACCTTGCAAAGTGAGACTTCTTTTCACAACCAAGATTTCTCCATTCTCGGCTTGTTCGATGTCTTCCTCTTCTTTGAGTTGTTCAACAGCCTCATTCTCTTGTTCACTTTCAGATTCAATTTCTCCATCATCT
Source organism: Gossypium hirsutum (assembly GCF_007990345.1). Classification (NCBI taxonomy): domain Eukaryota; kingdom Viridiplantae; phylum Streptophyta; class Magnoliopsida; order Malvales; family Malvaceae; genus Gossypium; species Gossypium hirsutum. Next base: position 27,538,578 of record NC_053444.1, read on the forward strand.
CGAACAAACATCGCATTTCGGTTCGGGCATTGGCTTGCGATGTGGCCCCTTCCAAGACATTTGAAGCATTTAATGTCTCGGGATCTATTTGGTTGGGCATCCATCTTTCCTTTACTCGATTCGGCAATCGGTTTGTTGAGTTTGGTAGCTCCACTTACTTCTTTATTTTGACTCGGCAAGTCTCGTTTGTTGGACCCTTGCCCCTACTTAGTCGTAGAAGAAGTATTAAGGAAAGAACGGAACGTACCTTTTCTCTTTAATTGTTTTTCAACCTTTATGGCCATATGGACGTTATCAATGACCTCGACATAATGGTGTAGCTCCACAATATTTGCAATATCTCGGTTAAGGCCGGTGAGAAATCGAGCCATGGTGGCTTCTCGATCTTCCTCCACATCGGCGCGGATCATGGCCACTTCCATTTCCTTGTAGTAATCCTCCACGCTTCGTTGGCCTTGAGTTAAGCTTTGGAGCTTTTGAAACAACTCCCGGTGATAGTAAGCAGGAATGAATCGCTTTCTCATTATGGCTTTCATTTCCGCCCATGTAGACACGGAACGTTCGCCATTGCGTCTTCGGCTCAACGTGAGTTGATCCCACCATATTATTGCATATTCGGAGAATTCTATAGCAGCTAACTTTACCTTCTTGCTTTCCGAGTAATTGTGGTACTCGAAAACTAACTCCACCTTCTTCTCCCATTCAAGATAGGCCTCGGGATCCGACCTTCCTTGAAAAGCAGGAATCTCCATTTTAATGTTTTTTAAATCATCATCGGTCCTCTCTCGATCTCTTGCTCCCCGTGCTCGTTGGCCTTGTCGCCTTGCACTTTGTCGCGAAGCTCGATCACTTTCAACGTCACTTGCTTCATATAGATCATTTGCATGTTGCCATGGATGTTCTCGCTCTCTTCTCGGAATAGGAGGGGTGTTCGCACGTTGGCTTCGTTCCTCCATTTGTTCCATTCGTTCATGAAGGGAATCAAATTGAGGTTGGAACAAACGAGAAATTTCTCGCACGATTGCTTGAACTTGTAGATCGGGCACTCCGCCTCCGGGAACGTTTCTCCTTGGTTGAAGATTAACTCCTCCACCAGCGGCATTCGAGGCTCCTCCACTTGTTGCTCGTCGTTCTGGGCTCCTTGACATGATGATTAAAATTAAGAAAATATCCTCACTACAAAAAAAAAAACCTCACAATTCACTCACAAGAAAAGAATTCACTCCTCTCGTGTTTCACTCTATTTTCGGCTTTTATCTTGATGTACTCTCTTGCCTTTTACCTCTCAAATCCAACTCTCGATATTCTGAAAAGCTACTTAGATTTATCCACACTTGTGGGTCGGCTTCAAGGGGTTTGCAAGGGAAAGTCGTATGGTTTAGGGTAGGCTCGAAAGAAAGAAAGGCTTAAGATGTGGCGTATAAAATGGATTCACTAATTGGGAATTTTTTTTATAGCGTGAAAATTCACTAAAATGGGTATAAAGGAGTGTATAATGTGATTTTAGAAAAAATTTTGTTGAAGTGTCTCCAGACTCTTTTTTTTTTACGGATCTTTCACGTTCTTTTCGTCCGCACTTAGACCGTATGCAATTTTTTTTCAAATTTTTTTTTTCAATTTTTTTTTCTCGATTTTTTTTTCGATTTTTTTTTGAATCTACAATTTACGTACCTAAATTAACTAGCTCTGATACCAACTGATACGAGCTCATTTCGTATGAAATAACGAGTCGTAATATTTCCCAATCGAAATTAGGTAGTGTCGGCCTTGAAATAAATTCAAGTCTTGGTGTTTAAAATTAAATGGCTTTGGGAAACAAGGGAGTTTGATGGAGTGTTGTGTTGTTTGCTGGATATTTCAATGAAAACAAGTCGAACCCTTATTAGCAAATAAGGACCCGGGGCTTAAGGTTTCAAAGAAAGAAAGGATTTGGGATAAAACCGAGACCCTCTATTTAGCAAAATAGGAACCTACGGTATGAAGAACGCCACACCAATGGTGATAAGTTCGAAACAAAGTCAGATTGATGCCACTTGTTGAAGATAAGTCAATTAGAGCTTTGGAGAATAAAGAGAGTGAATTGCCTCACTAAAAATGATATTTCATTCAGAAATTTGTCAAAAGTCCTTTTACAAGAAATTGAGCAACTATTTATAGTCTAATGTCTAGTAGCCGAATGGACATATTCTAGACTTAATTTCTAAGCAAAAATTGAACAAAAATTCAGCTTAAATTCACGTATATGCTTGCATCAAGGTTCGGCTGAATAGAGACCAAGGAAGAGCTTTGAAGTGTGAACATGGCTGAACCGAATAGACATAGTGTGAACAGCTTTTATACGCCCTTGGGAAGAGAATTGGCCAAGCTTGAAAGGATGAAAAACTTGATCACTCTTGGCCGAATAGTTGCCTTGAAGAACACCAAAATTAATCAGCTTTTAATGCATTAGTTCAGCTGCACATGCATCTTCAAATTCATTGAATCTCCATGCATGAATCTGTCTAATTCATCTCCAAATTCGGCTGCACCTAAAAATAAACATGAACTTAATTAATTTCAAGCAAATTCATCTGAACTAAATTAAAATATAATGTGAACATCCTAAATAACATTGAGACAACTTAAATATTAACAAATCATAACACATAAATTCGGCTAGACAAATTTAAAACATGTAATAATTTAGACAAACTAAATGACATCAAGACATCTTTAATTTAACTAAATCAAGACATATTAAACACTTAAATTAATTAAGACATATTTAAAAGCTGTAATGAAACTTATTTAAATGTTTATTTAAATGGTCTAAATTCCAGTCATCAAATTAATTAGCTAGAACAAAATTCAGCTTCAAAGAAGTGGAATATGTTCAGCTCATTTTTAAACTCCTTGCTATCATTTTCCTCAACCCGTTCCACCATTGCTAAAATAGCATCTTTGAATCGTTTAGCTCTAGCTCGTGTTATTGGACCAATGGGCAGCTTAATGGCTTCTTGATCGTTCTCCATTTGGTTCGTAGGCAAGCTCACATCACATCCACATGTGGGAACACAATTAATGAGGATTCATGAACATTTCTGGTTCAATGTATGTTCGGGTACATGCATGACTACCTACAACGAATGGTTGCCTTAAAGATGATGCATGAATGATTTAATACAATGAATGGAAGAATGCATGAATATTCACTTACATGCATCGGTTGCTGTCTATTGATCTCCTAAGTACCTATTCGACCAAAAGGCATCTCTTGGAGTGTCCATTCACACCTTGGCCGAACCCAGACATGTCCATTGCTCTCCCATACATTCACCAAGCCTTCAAGTTCATTTCCTTAGCCATGAAGCTACCCATTGAAGTACCATTCAGCCGAATTTGGACATAGCCTTTAAAGATACATTTCTAGATTAGTTTAATTCAATTAAAGCCGAATTTACTTAGTCTATGTGGCTATCTAATGTAATCTATAAATAGTTCTTTTCTCTTTGTAAAAAGGTTAGACATTTCTGATTATTAAACTTATTGTGAGGTTACCTCCAATCCAATTTCGTTTGAGTCTCGTCTGACTTATCTAGCTCGCTAGTGGCGTCAACCCGACTTTTTAAACTTATCACCATCCTGGTGTGGTGTTCATCCACCTTTTTATACCTTTGGTTCCTACCTCTCTATAGGTAACGGGTCAAGGTCCATCTTTGACAATCCATTTAATCCACCTTGAGCAATATAAGTCCCGGGGCAATACTTCATATAGTATTGAATCGTTCTTCGCTTGAGCTCTATTTTTCCATTCCATTTTAACTATTAAATTATAAACAATATTTCTTTATTTCACCGAGCCTATCAAATATCTATCCAAACCATCTTTAGAACCCATTTTCTCAACTTCCGCTATAAAAATCATCCAACTCCATCTATCTACAAAATTGAACAAACTTCTCGTCGACGATCGGGCAACTTAAGTGAACTCGACTCCATCAACCAAGCCGGATCACATCATTTGGTATCAGAGCTTGAAAAAGAGGAGTACCAAAGATTAAAGAATTCAAATTAGGTTCGTGAATTGAAAAAAAATTGTGCAAAAAAAAAATTCGTGCATAAAAAAAAGAGGTTGTATTTGTTTATATTTGTATTCAACTTATTGTAATTGAAAAGTTATAAAAAAAAGGAAGAAGAGAGTTCGAGTTAAAAAAAAAAGAAGGTATCGAAATTTTATGCTTGCAAGTACCGATCTCAAGAAATTTTCTATCTTTCTTGTCCTACCCTCCCAACGCCACACTTAGCCTTGATTTTATTTTGTTTAGCCTACCCTACACCCACATCATTCCTTTGTAACCTATTTTGAAATCGACCCTCAAGCAGTAAATTAAGTCTATCGAGACGAATTACGAAATTGTGAGACGAGGTCGAGAGGTAAAAGGCACGTGTGTTTTACATCAAAGAAAAAGCCTAGAAGAGTGTAAACACGAGTGTGTGCGACAAATATTTTCTTTCTGAGTGAACTGTGAGTTTTTGTAAGTGAGGAAAATTTTACTTATGTCTAGAAGTTTTAATGAAAATATGGCAGAAAGACAACCCATACGAAATGTGCCAGATTTAAATATGCAAGCAATGTTGCGCGAGTTTGAACGATGATTTGATCAAAAATTGGAACCAATTCAAGATCGTCTTGATCAAGTGGAAATGAGAGGCCGCCGAGGAAGGACTCCTTTAAGTCCACCTAGAAATCGAAATCGAAGACAATTTCAAGACAATGAAGTTTCTGAACCAAGTGGGGCTGAAAGTTATCAAGGTTCAAACGTTAGTGAACGAAGGAGAGGTCGACGACATCATGGATCACGAGAACAAGAAAGGTATGATGACCATCTTAAAAGTATTAAACTAACTATTCCTCCTTTCCATGAACGTTCAGATCCGGAAGCTTATTTGGAATGGGAGAAGAAAATTGAGTTAGTGTTTGAGCGCCACAATTATTCCGAGGCAAAGAAGGTTAAATTGGCAGCCATTGAATTTTTAGATTATGCAATGATTTGGTGGGACCAATTTGTCACGAGTCGAAGGCGAAATGGCGAGCGTCCTATCACCACTTGGACCGAGATGAAAGCTGTGATGCGGCGAAGGTTTATTCCTTCATATTATCATCGGGAGTTGTATCAAAAGCTCCAAAATCTCACCCAAGGAACCAAAAGTGTGGAGGATTATTACAAGGAGATGGAGATCGCTATGATTCGCACTGATGTACAAGAAGATCGTGAGGCCACTATGGCGCGATTCTTGGCTGGACTTAATCGGGAAATAGCTAACATCGTTGAGTTGCAACACTACGTGGAAATCGTAGATATGGTGCACATGGCTATCAAAGTCGAGAAGCAAATCAAAAAGAAAGGTTCTGCTCGAGGCTATTCTTATTCCAATACATCTAAATGGAACCAAGGTTCGAGTAAGAGTGCTTCTACTAATCCAATAAAGGAGCCAACAACACCACCAAAAACACTTAAGCCAATTGCTGAATCTAGCAAAGGTAAGTCTGTGGATAATTTCCAAAATCGATCAAGAGATATAAAATGTTTTAGGTGTCTCGGAAGAGGACATGTGGCCAGCCAATGCCCAAATCAGAATGCCATGATTATGAGGCCAAATGGTGATATCGAATCGGAGGAGGAGATAGACAAAAATGAAGAAGAAGTTGAAATTCCTTCCGATAATGAAGAAGAAATAGCATTTGCTATTGAAGGTGAAATGCTTGTGGTAAAAAGAAATCTTAGTGTCCAAACTTCCGTGGATAAACTACAACGTGAGAATTTATTCCATACGCGTGGACTTGTCAAAGAAAGGGTTTGTAGTATCGTGATTGATGGTGGAAGTTGCACTAACGTCGCAAGCACATACATGGTGGACAAACTTGCTTTGCCAACTATCAAGCATCCAAGTCCTTATAAATTGCAATGGCTCAATGAAGGGGTCGAATTGAAGGTGACCAAGCAAGCCAAGATTTCTTTCTCTATTGGGAACTACCATGATGAAGTATTATGTGATGTTGTACCCTTGCATGCGGGTCATATTTTACTCGGAAGGCCATGGCAATTTGACCGTCGAGTCAAACATGACGGTTTTGCTAATCAATATTCGTTTCAACATAAGGGTAAAAATGTTACTTTGGTACCCTTGTCCCCGCAACAAGTCATGGAAGATCAACAACATCTTAAGCGATCCATGGAACAAGCCAAAGAAAAAAAGAGCATTGAAAAGGAAGATGAGAAAGAGAAAAAATAGAAAAACAAAAAGAAACAAAAAAAATTATAAAAAAATGAGAGTGTTGAAAAAGAAAAAGAAATCACAAGAAAGGTGAGTGAGAAAAAGAAAAGAGAATTAAATAACCATTGTCTCCTTGTTACTCCATTTCAGGTTAATTCAAAGAAGGAGCTCCAATTGCAATACAAGTCTGAAGGAAGAAGGTTTGTGATGATTGAAAAAGGTAAAATCGATCTTCAATTCCCAATTCCTAAAGGTGGACAAGGTATGAATTCTGATGTTATGCGATCATCTTTTCTTAAGTCGAATGTAAATGAAATTTTTGAAGACACCTTGAATGCTAAAAATCGCTTGAATCCTATTGTGGTTAATTGTTTGATTTTGTTTGATGATGATATATCCATTTTGAGTAATGATAAGAAGATTTTTTTCTTTGTAAAATGTGATGAAGTCGTTGTTGAGAACAAAACCAAACGACAATTGCGAGTGTCAAACATGCAACATCATGAGTCATATGAAACTTTTCATTTGCATGTTTGTGATGAAGATTTAAATTTCATGTCTCCTTATTTGCATTCTATTTACTTGAACAATGACTTGTGGAAGCAAATTGAAAAGTTCGAATGCTTGAAAACATGTTTGTTTTCGTCTCGACCATTTGATGAGTTATGGATATGGAAGGAGTTTTGTTCATGTGATTTTAAGAATGATGTTTTAAAACTGCCTTTTTACATGACTCATACTTGTCTTGATACGAATATGCATGATCCACATATTTGTTTTGATCGTTTCTTGATGATTAATGGTTGTCTATTTTCATTGATTCATTTGCCATCTTTAATGTCGAATATTGTAAGTTCTTTTGCAATGGCTTATGAACGACTAATTGTTCCATTCATTCAAGGAGAGTTGCATAAGACGGATTATTTTCTAGAGAATAAACAGCTCGACTTGAGGACAAGTCGTTTTGAAGAAGGGGGGATGATGTGACCACGCCCCAAGCCCCATCAAGTCCTCGCCTTGATTCCCTCGAGCTTCCAAAGGGACCAATGAACCGAGCTAGGTCCAAGCGATTTCATGAAGTTGTTTCAGCTTTATTGTTCAAGTTTTGGAAGGAGAATCAGCTCGTTGAAGATGGGGAAGCTCGATCCAACTCCTTGAAGAAACCATGCACTTAGTGCAAGCTAATTTTAGCTCAATTCCAGCTCCCTTAGCTCAATTCGACTTTAATCAGCTCACTTGAGCTCAATTCCACCTATTTGAGCTCAATTTAGCTTCTTTCTAGCTCGTTAATTTTATTATTTGAATAATTTGAGTGATAATTTTATTTTAATTATTTTTACTACAGCTCATAACTAAATTTTCTAGCTCAATTCAGCTCATCAAGAATTTCGACTATCATTGAGCTAGCCGAATTTATTATTAATTATATTTTATTTATGTCTTTATTTTAATTTGTTAAATATGTCTTGATATTATTTAATTTAAGCTGAATGTACCTTGAATCTAATTTGTTTATATCTTTTGTAGGTACATCCACATGTGGGAACACAATTAATGAGGATTCATGAACATTTCTGGTTCAATGTATGTTCGGGTACATGCATGACTACCTACAGCGAATGGTTGCCTTAAAGATGATGCATGAATGATTTAATACAATGAATGGAAGAATGCATGAATATTCACTTACATGCATCAGTTGCTGTCCATTGATCTCCTAAGTACCTATTCGACCAAAAGGCATCTCTTGGAGTGTCCATTCACACCTTGGCCGAACCTAGACATGTCCATTGCTTTCCCATACATTCACCAAGCCTTCAAGTTCATTTCCTTAGCCATGAAGCTGCCCATTGAAGTACCATTCAGCCGAATTTGGACATAGCCTTTAAAGATACATTTCTAGATTAGTTTAATTCAATTAAAGCTGAATTTACTTAGTCTATTTGGCTATCTAATGTAATCTATAAATAGTTCTTTTCTCTTTGTAAAAAGGTTAGACATTTCTGATTATTAAACTTATTGTGAGGTTACCTCCAATCCGACTTCGTTTGAGTCTCGTCTGACTTATCTAGCTCGCTAGTGGCGTCAACCCGACTTTTTGAACTTATCACCATCCTGGTGTGGCGTTCATCCACCTTTTTATACCTTTGGTTCCTACCTCTCTGTAGGTAACGGGTCAAGGTCCATCTTTGACAATCCATTTAATCCACCTTGAGTAATATAAGTCCCGGGGCAATACTTCATATAGTATTGAATCGTTCTTCGCTTGAGCTCTATTTTTCCATTCCATTTTAACTATTAGATTATAAACAATATTTCTTTATTTCACCGAGCCTATCAAATATCTATCCAAACCATCTTTAGAACCCATTTTCTCAACTTCCGCTATAAAAATCATCCAACTCCATCTATCTACAAAATCGAACAAACTTCTCGTCGACGATCGGGCAACTTAAGTGAACTCGACTCCATCAACCAAGCCGGATCACATCAGTTTGGAATGCATTTTTTGGGCCTTTGATCTCGTTATTGGGCCTTGTGGTAATTTGAGCCCATCGTGTTCTTGAACTTGGGTTGGGCCTTTGTGACTCGTATCACTCATAGTGGAAAAGCTGAATCTACTGACCACCAAGCATCCAAATCAGTACAAACTTCAATGGCTCAATGATGGAGGAGAGTTAAAGGTGACGAAGCAGGTTCTAATTTCATTCTCCATTGGGAAATATTTCGACGAAGTGCTTTGCGATGTTGTTCCAATGCACGTGAGTCATTTGCTACTTGGCCGCCCGTGGCAATTCAATCGTCGAGTAATGCACGATGGATATTTAAACCGCTATTCTTTCAAACATATGGGAAGAAATGTAACCTTAGCCCCGTTGACACCAAAACAAGTTTACGAAGATCAAATCAAGTTGAAAAATTCCGTGGATCAAATAAGGGAAAAGGAAAAGAGTGAAACTACAAAAGAAAAGAAAAATGAGAAAAAGAAAGAAAACTCGAAAAAAGTGATATGATCTCGGTTTAGTAGTTGAGTCCGAGTCGTTTGATTCCCGATCGTAAACGAAGAAGTAGATTAGACGAGAAGGAGTTAGAATATATTTGTGTACAAAGAAGTAAGATAAGTTCGTGCAAAGTTGGATGTGGATTTGGTTTAAGTCGAAATGGTATGAATAGAATGGAAGAGTTCGGTTTAGGATAATTAAGAAATGGTATTTGGTTTTGGTACGTTTTGGTATTTGGGAATTGGTACGAAATGGTATGGAATTGGTATGAAATGGTATGGTATTTGGTACGAATTGGTAACGGTTCAAAGAGGTCAAGAATGAACCAACACTAAAGAAAAGTGTCGACCCGAAACTTATAGGACCTAAATGAATTGGAAATGGTTAAAAAGAACCTTGACCCGATACTTAGGAAAGTATGAACCAAAGGTATCAAAGGTGAACGCCACACTCGGGTTAAGGAGTGATAAGTTCGGAAAAGACTCGGAAAGACGCCACTAAAAGCTTAGATAAGTCTTACGGGCCTCGAACGAAATTTGAGAGAAAATGCCTCACAAATTTGGCAGCAATTCGCTAATTAAAATGTCAAAAGTCCCTTTACAAATTGAATTTAACAACTATTTATAGACAAAGACTAGGCTAGCCGAATAGTCATATGAATGCTTAAGAATTAAGCAAATGAATTCCTTTAATGTGCTTAACTAAATTCGGCTGAATGGAGCTCCAATGGTCATCTTCTAGAAAGAGCAATGAACTTAGAAGCTTGGAAAGATGCATGGCAGCAGCTAGGTTCGGTTAATGGACTTAAACAAACTCAATTAATTGGAAACTTTTGTTGAAAAGTGATCAGCAATTAAAGGAGGTAATGAGCAGCCACCAAGGTGTGAAAACTCAGCTTTGAAGAGTCATGGCATGTGAACATATAGAACCGAACAGCCAAGATGAATCCAGCAATGTGAAAAGAATTAAAAGTCGGCTGAATGGTCAACTTGGGAGTAGGAAACAATAGCTTTTTTGGCCGAATGGTCACCTAGGATACTTCAAACAGCAGCCAAATTTAATTCCCCAAACATGCATATGCCGTCCCCTTACATGTATCTTCTTTTAATTCATTCATGCACCAAGGACGTCCAAATGGGATGTACCTACAGCAAAATTTATTCAATAAATCAAATACATTTTTAAACACATTAATTTGGCAGCAAATGACACAAAAATTATGCACATTAAATTCGGCCACCTTAGGACATAATTAAAACATGTAATAAAATTGACACATTAAAACATGCATAAAAAACATATTAATGAGCTGTAGAAATTAAGACAAATTAATAACATATAATTATAACTCAATTATCATGCATAATTAAATTTGTCCAGATTTTAAACCAAATAAATAATGAATATTAATTGAGCTGTAATAAACTAATTAAATGACTCAAATAATTATTTCAGCTACTATAATAAGGTCTTAATGAAATTCAGCTAGTTCGAGCTCATTGAGCTTGAAAGGAGCTGGAAACGAGCTAAATGAAGCTCCACAAAATAAGATTGAGCTACGTCCAGCTTGCAAACACGATGAGCCTCGCTTGTAGGCTGAAACAATAGCCGTTCCCGGGGGCGGGTCGTATCATCCCCTCCCTCTTTAAAGCGATTTGTCCCCAAATCGGGCCACTTGCTCGCGAAGAAACTTCTATTAACAAAGACCCCTTGGTTGTTGAATTTGACAAACTTGTGCCCAGCAACCTAAAATTCATGAATAGATTGAAAATAACACCGATTAGTTACTTGCCCTCCCTCTTTAAGGCAAAGCCACTTCAAAGTGTCACCTACACAATAAAGAAAATTATGAATGACACAATGAACTAAAAACTTGCGAACTCTTTCCAAATTTTCAACCATAATTAGAGCAAAAGAACTATTGCCGAATTCAAAAATATAGATAAGCCTTACCTTTCCACATTGACTTTCCAAATTCATCAAGGAACTAGACATGAGAAATAATTCTACGAATATGAATAGTTCATGCAAAGAAACACATATCCCACAACACACTCTATCAAATGGATTCGAAGACTCATGAATCAAACAATTAAATCAATTGGTCAAATCTTCACCATGAAAAATCCCATCCAATGGACGAATAGATGTTAACGAATAACCACAAATCCACAAAAAGTCTTTTAAACAAATATGTGAAAAAAATATTAATCGGCCAAAAGAAACAAGATCACTTAGTCGAATCAAGTTTTGCAAATTTAAACTTAGTACTGGCCAATAATCTTCCACTTCTTCACCAAACTTGTCATATTCACGAATGTCATCACCTTTTGAACAAAATAGAGATGTTTTTAGTTCTTCAGAAACCAAACCTTGTCTATCCTTGAGATTATGGATTTGAGGATCGGTTTTACCATTCTCTCGCAATATGAACCTTCTCTTCTCAGGAATATAATGTAATCGTAATTCCTTGCTTGGTTTAACCTGAAAAAATGAAGAGACAGGAAGACAACGATTAATCAAAACATTTTTCTTTCTCTCACTCAAATTTCTTTCACTTTCTTTTTCTTTGATCTTGTTTTTCTCACAATCTCGATTCTTTTCTTTTGAATCATTTTTCTTTTCTTTTTCACTCTCTCTCAATTTCTTTTTTTGTTCATTCAAATCTTCCAAGGATTGCTTTAATCGTTGTTGATCTTCCATCACTTGTTGTGGAGACAATGGGGCCAAAGTGATATTTTTGCCTTTGTGCTTGAATGAATATTGGTTAGAAAACCCGTCGTGCTTGACTCACCGCTCAAATTGCCACGGCCTCCCAAACAGTAAATGGCCCGCATGCATGGGCACAACGTCGCACAAAATCTCGTCTTGGTACTTTCCAATTGAAAATGGAATCAAGGCTTGTTTGGTTACCTTAAGTTCGACTCCTTCATTGAGCCATTGCATCTTATAGGGACTCGGGTGCTTAAGGGTCGGCAAAGACAACTTCTTGATCATAAGTGTGCTTGCAACATTTGTGCAACTCCCGCCATCGATCACAACGCTACAAACCTTTCCATGAACATAACATCGGGTATGAAACAAATTCTCGCGTTGCGGTTCACCTATAGAGCTTTGTGCACTAAAACTTCTTTTAACAATGAGCATTTCGCCTTCAACGGCAAACTCTATCTCATCTTCGTTATCGGAAGGATTGTTAATCTCTTCTTCATTCTTGTCTATTTCCTCCTCCGATTCTATTTCACCATTAGGGAGTATCACCATTGTGTTGCGATTTGGGCATTGGCTCGCTATGTGCCCTCTCCCTTGACACTTAAAACACTTAATATCACGTGTTCATGATTGAGTATTTTCAATGGCCTTACCTTTGCTAGATTCAGCCACAGAGTTGTTGGACTTCATGGGCACCACATTTTCTTTTGATTGATTCGTTGAAACATTCTTACTTGCCCCTTGGTTCCACTTAGATGCATTCGAAGAGGAATAACCACGTACGGCTCCTTTCATCTTGAGTTGCTTTTCGACCTTGATCGCCATGTGAACCATATCGACGATCTCTACGTAGTGTTGCAACTCAACTATGTTGGCAATTTCACAGTTAAGTCCGGCTAAGAAACGAGCCATAGTTGCCTCTCGATCTTCCTCCACATCCGCTCGAATCATGGCCACTTCCATCTCCTTGAAGTAATCCTCCACGCTTCTCGTCCCTTTGTAAGATTTTGAAGTTTTTGGTACAACTCCCGATGGTAGTACGAAGGGATGAAACGTCGTCGCATTACAGCCTTCATCTCGGACCATGTTTGGATAGGACGCTCGCCATTTTGCCTTCGGCTAGTTGTAAGTTGGTCCCACCACACCATTGCGTAGTTCGAAAATTCGATAGCAGCCAACTTAACTTTCTTGGCCTCAGAATAGTTTGGCATTCAAATATAAGCTCGATCTTTTTCTCCCACTCGAGATAAGCTTCGGGATCCGATCGGCCTTGGAATGAAGGGATTGACAACTTAATGCTTTTCAAGTCATCATCGAACCTCCCTCGATTTCGTTGGCCTCGGTTGCGTTGGCCTCTTCGTTGAACATTCGCATTGGACCCTTGATCACTTTCGTGTTCAATCGACTCGGAAGATTCATCATCTAAATCAGATTGCCGTCCTCGATTTCTCGGAGGGCTTAAGGGAGTTCTCCTTCGTTGGGCTCTTCCTTCCACACAATCAAGTCTATCTTGAATCGGTTCTAACTTTTGATGGAACAATCGTTCCACCTCGCGTAGCAATGCTTGCAAATTCAAGTCCGACACATTTCGAACAGGTTGCCTTTCTGCCATGTTTATTGTAGGGCTTCTTGATATATGAAATTATAACCTCACAACAAAAACTCACAAGTCACTCAAAAAGAAAATAATTCGGCACTCCACTCGTGTTTACACTCTTTAATGGCTTTTTCTTCTCTCTAATGCTCTCTCAACACTGGTGCCTTTTTCCACTCAATTTCCTCTCGTGATTTCGTAAGCGACTCGTCATGACCTTATCATAGTTCAATGGGTCGGCTTCAAATGGCTTTACAAGGGATTGATGTTAGGTTACGGGTAGGCTAAAAGAAACAAGAAAGGCTTTAGGCTAAGTGTGGCTTAGAAGATGAATAGAAGAGAATGCCAAACTTACAAACTCGAAACACTTTTTTTTTATATCGAAATTTTTTTTAATTGCGTGAAATTTCACTACGGGGGATATAAAAGAGTGTAGAATGAGATTTTGGAAAAATTTCTATTGAAGTGTCTCCAGACTCTTTTTTTTTACGGATCTTTCACGTTCTTTTCGTCTGCACCTAAACCGTAAGTAATTTTTTTTTCAATTTTTTTTTCAATTTTTTTTTCTTTTTTTTCGAACTCCTTTTTTTTACGTACCTATTTCAAATTGACTTCGAGTGCTCGTACTTCTCGTTTTTACCAGCTCTGAAACCAAATGATATGATCTCGGTTTAGTAGTTGAGTCCGAGTCGTTTGATTCCCGATCGTAAACGAAGAAGTAGATTAGACGAGAAGGAGTTAGAATATATTTGTGTACAAAGAAGTAAGATAAGTTCGTGCAAAGTTGGATGTGGATTTGGTTTAAGTCGAAATGGTATGAATAGAATGGAAGAGTTCGGTTTAGGATAATTAAGAAATGGTATTTGGTTTTGGTACGTTTTGGTATTTGGGAATTGGTACGAAATGGTATGGAATTGGTATGAAATGGTATGGTATTTGGTACGAATTGGTAACGGTTCAAAGAGGTCAAGAATGAACCAACACTAAAGAAAAGTGTCGACCCGAAACTTATAGGACCTAAATGAATTGGAAATGGTTAAAAAGAACCTTGACCCGATACTTAGGACAGTATGAACCAAAGGTATCAAAGGTGAACGCCACACTCGGGTTAAGGAGTGATAAGTTCGAAAAAGACTCGGAAAGACGCCACTAAAAGCTTAGATAAGTCTTACGGGCCTCGAACGAAATTTGAGAGAAAATGCCTCACAAATTTGGCAGCAATTCGCTAATTAAAATGTCAAAAGTCCCTTTACAAATTGAATTTAACAACTATTTATAGACAAAGACTAGGCTAGCCGAATAGTCATATGAATGCTTAAGAATTAAGCAAATGAATTCCTTTAATGTGCTTAACTAAATTCGGCTGAATGGAGCTCCAATGGTCATCTTCTAGAAAGAGCAATGAACTTAGAAGCTTGGAAAGATGCATGGCAGCAGCTAGGTTCGGTTAATGGACTTAAACAAACTCAATTAGTTGGCAACTTTTGTTGAAAAGTGATCAGCAATTAAAGGAGGTAATGAGCAGCCACCAAGGTGTGAAAACTCAGCTTTGAAGAGTCATGGCATGTGAACATATAGAACCGAATAGCCAAGATGAATCCAGCAATGTGAAAAGAATTAAAAGTCGGCTGAATGGTCAACTTGGGAGTAGGAAACAATAGCTTTTTTGGCCGAATGGTCACCTAGGATACTTCAAACAGCAGCCAAATTTAATTCCCCAAACATGCATATGCCGTCCCCTTACATGTATCTTCTTTTAATTCATTCATGCACCAAGGACGTCCAAATGGGATGTACCTACAGCAAAATTTATTCAATAAATCAAATACATTTTTAAACACATTAATTTGGCAGCAAATGACACAAAAATTATGCACATTAAATTCGGCCACCTTAGGACATAATTAAAACATGTAATAAAATTGACACATTAAAACATGCATAAAAAACATATTAATGAGCTGTAGAAATTAAGACAAATTAATAACATATAATTATAACTCAATTATCATGCATAATTAAATTTGTCCAAATTTTAAACCAAATAAATAATGAATATTAATTGAGCTGTAATAAACTAATTAAATGACTCAAATAATTATTTCAGCTACTATAATAAGGTCTTAATGAAATTGAGCTAGTTCGAGCTCATTGAGCTTGAAAGGAGCTGGAAATGAGCTAAATGAAGCTCCACAAAATAAGATTGAGCTACGTCCAGCTTGCAAACACGACGAGCCTCGCTTGTAGGCTGAAACAATAGCCGTTCCCGGGGGCGGGTCGTATCAAAAAGAGAGTGAAAAAAAGTGAGAAAAGAAAGAGATGACAAAGAAAAAGCGAGTGAAAAAATGAATGTATTTGCGAGAATTAGTGAAGTTCGAAGGGCATTGATGCAATCGAGCCCCATGAGCTATCAAGTGCAAACGATGTTTCCCTCGAGCTGCCTAAAGGACCTATTACCCGAGCTAGGGCTAAGAAGTTCAAAGACGCAATTTCAGCTTTGGTTGATCGAGTTTGGGGTGATTCCGTGGCTGTTCTACTTGAAAAATCATGGGCCAGCAAATTAAGCAATCCGTGCCATCTACTTCAAGTGCATTCAGCTCAATTTTAGCTCATTGAGCTCACTCGTAGCTCGATCAGCTCATTTTAAGCTCATTCGCGTTTATTTTTATTTTTGCTGGAATATTTATTTAAGTTGTTAGTTAAATTAGTTAAGTTAATTAATTGAGTCTAATTTCTGGTTAAATAATAATTAGATATTATTAAATATGTCCTAATTAGTTTAGGTGTTTTAAATATGTCCTAAACTAATACATGATTAAATGTGCAGATTTTTACAAGTATTTGTTGTTGAATTTAATTTGTTTTATACATGATTAATTTGCTGTTTTAATTTGGTGCAGGAATTTACCTTGGACGGCAAAGGTGCATGCATCTTAGATTCATTGCATTTGGCCGATTCATGCATGGCAATCCCCAATGAATGTTCAGCCGAATGTTCCATTTTTTTTACATCTACATGCAGCTCATTTTAAGTGTTCACATGAGGGACTATTCAGCTGATGATGTTCACACACATTTGACTCTTCAAAACTGACTTTTCACACTTGGTGGCTGTCCATCAACCCTCTTCAATGCTCCTATCTTTTCAGCCAACAAGTGCCAACTTAAGGAGTCATTTAAAGGCCTGGCCGAATCTAGAAATGGCCATTTGACTACCGGTGCATTCATCTCTACAAGGTTCATTTGCTTAATGCCTAAGCAGCCCATTGGAGCTCCCATTCAGCCGAATCTTTCTAGGGACTTAATTCTGGATCTTTCTTGATTTTTCTTAGCTATTAAGCATGACTATTCGGCTAGCTTATGCAACACTATAAATATTTGTTTGTTAATTTTTAAAAGGACTTTTTGCCATTTTGATTATTGAATTAAGTATTTTGTGAGGAATTCTTCTCTCAATTTCGTCCAAAGACTTAGTTGGCTTATCTACTAGTTAGTGGCGTCAACCTTTGTTCTTTGCATCACGAACTTATCACTTTCACCCAAAGTGTGGCGTTCATTTGATACCGAGGTTCCTATCTTTGATAGATAGTGGGTTGAGGTCCTTTTTACATCCGTTTTCATCCACCTTAAAGACATATAAGATTCGGGTCAACATTTTCCTTAGTGTTGGTTCATTCTTGTTTTTAAGCTTTTCTTTCCATTTCACCTTAAACCGAAAATTCCATACCTTTAATATTTGTTTTCTTTCTTTCTTAGCCGAAATACCTTACCAACCATTTCCTTTTGATACGACCCGCCCCTGGGAACGGCTATTGTTTCAGCCTACAAGCGAGGCTCGTCGTGTTTGCAAGCTGGACATAGCTTAATTTTATTTTGTGGAGCTTCATTTAGCTCGTTTACAGCTCTTTACAAGCTCAATGAGCTCGAACTAGCTCAATAAACTCATTTTAGTTTCCTTTAGTTTTGCATTTTTTTATTTTGCTAGAATAAATTTTAGTTAATTTAGTTTAAGCTAATTAACTAATTTAACTAGGTGTTAATTGTGTCTTTAAGTCATTTAATGTGTCTTATTATTTTCGGCATTAATAAGTTGAGTTAATTAATTTGTCTTGATCTAGTTAAATTAAAGATGTCTTGATTTTATTTAGTTTGTCTAAGTTTATACATGCATTAAATCTGTCCAGCTGAATTTATGTGTCATGTTTATTAATATTCAAGTTGTCACAATGTTAATTAGGATGTTCACATTATGTTTTTAATTAAGTTCATTTGTATGTAGGTGCACCCGAATTTGAAGATACATTGGGCAGATTCATGCATGTAGATTCAATGAATGTGAAGGTGCATGTGCAGCGGATTTAATGCATTAAAGTTGATTAATTTTAGTGTTTTTCAAGGCAACTATTCGGCCAAAAGTGTCCAAGTTGTTCATCCCTCCAAGCTTGGCCGATTCTCTTCTCAAGGGAGCATAAAGGCTGTTCACACCATGGCTGTTCGGTTCAGCCATGTTCACACCATGGGGACTCTTCAAAACCTTCCATTCACACCCCAAAAAGGCTGCTCAAGTTCTCGTTTAATGCTGGTCATTTTTCATCAAGAGTTGCCTAATGAATGAGTCAATTAAACTCATTAGGTGAACTTGGCTGCTACATGATCAATTTGGAAGCTTTAATTTTGGTCACCATTCAGCCGAATCTACATTGGCCAATATACATGGATTTAAGCTGAATTTATTTCAATGTTTGCTTAGATATTAAGTCTTGAACTTGTCTATTCGGCTACTAGTCACTCAAGCTATAAATAGTTGCTAAATTTCTTGTAAAGGGACTTTTGCCATTTTGATTATTGAATTTAGTATTTTGTGAGGAATTCTTCTCTCAATTTCGTCCAAAGACTTAGTTGGCTTATCTACTAGTTAGTGGCGTCAACCTTTGTTCTTTGCATCCCGAACTTATCACTTTCACCCAAAGTGTGGCGTTCATTTGATACCGAGGTTCCTATCTTTGATAGATAGTGGGTCGAGGTCCTTTTACATCCGTTTTCATCCACCTTAAAGACATATAAGATTCTGATACGAACTCTTTTTGTGATTGATTCGAGTCGTTAGTGTTTGCTCGATCGTGATTTGAGTAAGGCTAAGTTTGTTTCAAAATAGAAGAAAGGCTACAAACAAACGTTTAAAAGGGAAATGGGTTTAACAACGAATGGAAAATTTTGGCTAAGGGCAGGGAATAAACCAACAATAGAGGTTGTTGACCCGAGTCTCAAAGTAGCTCTTAGGTGAATGACGGTATAGGAAAACAACAAAGAAAAGACCTCGACCCACTATCAAGAATGATAGGAATCTTGGTATATGATGAACGCCACACCATGAAAGTGATAAGTTCGAAAACAAGAAATGGATAGACGCCACAAGCTAAGCTTGATAAGTCAAATCAATTCCGTAAGAACAAAGAGAATTGGATAGCTCACAATTCAAATATTTCATCTATATTCATTGATACGAGTCATAAAGGCCCAATCCAAGTTCAAGAACGTGATGGGCTCAAATTGCCACAAGGCCCAATAACGAGATCAAAGGCCCAACAAATGCGGTCCAAACTAAATGGGACCATTCAAGAGCTTGTTAGCAAGGCCTTAGATGCATACACGAGAGAACAAGAAAATCAAGATTCACTTTCTTGTTTTCAAGAAAATCAAGAAATCGAATCTTGGCCCAATTTTGCTGTTCGAAGAGATTTCAAGAATCAAGAAAATCAAGATTTCAAATCTTGGAAATCTTGGTCCAAGAAACCAAATCTTGCAGCCAAAACGCATTGGATCTCCATTACGAGCATCAACGACCTAATTTTGGTAGGAGATGGATCACGAGCCCAAATTCTTGAAGGCAAGGCCCAATAACCAAAATCCAGCCCAATCAAGAAATTTCTTCATACTTAGTTGAAAATCAGGCCAAAATGTCAAAGGGCCTAATTTGTAAACATCTTACTTGTTTAATTTAATTTTTTAATCTTTAGGAACATTACATGTAAAATTCGGCCCAAAACAGCCCATATAAGTGCATGGCCGAATTTACCTTGCTATTTTATTAATTAGGTTTAATTTTTTTTTAGTTACTTGTGAGATTAGGATTTGTTGGAGGCCTATATAAGCATTGGCCAGCCACCCTTTGTGAAAACATCTCATTATTATTTTTTTTCTATCAAATTTCAGATTTGTTGAGTGCAGAATTTTCTTTGGGGTTTTCTCCAAGAATTCTCTCTTGAGTTTTCTTTAGAAGTTGTTTTAACAATCTTTTGATTGTGGGAGCTATCTTCATCCTTCTTCTTGCCATCGATATTCCTTGGAGGGGAGATTAGAGCCGTTTGAAGGAATTTGTGAATTCTTTCGGGAATTCAAGGGTTCTTAGGACTTTTCTTTATTTCTTGCTGTTTCGATTTGTTTCTTTATTCCTACTTGTGCCGATTCATCATCTAATAATTTGCTGTTCTTGTTTGTGTTTCAGCCTTGATTCAAACTCCAAGAACTCTTCATTTAATCGGTTCTTTTATTGGCAACATATAATCGACTCAAAATTCCCCAAAATTTAGGGTTCTTGCCGTTTTCTATTTCTTCTTGTTGGGTGAAATTCGGCTGCTGAAATTTGGGCAATTCATATTGGGTGTTCAATTGGACTGAATCACAACTTAAATTCACTTCTTGAACCCTTCAATTTCATCTATTTCTTTCTTTTCTTTTTTTGCCGTCCAAATCCCTAATCTTCCAATTAAAAATCTGATTGTTTCAATCTACTTACTGTTTTGGTGTTCTTGGCAGATTCGGCTTGTGGGATTTCACTATTGGAGATCGATTTCATCTTCTTGAACTCCGAATACATTTATTCATTCGTTCCTTGTTCCTTGCTGCTCATTTAATTGAATTTGGGGATTTAATTTCAGATCTGATTAGTTTAATCTTGTTCTTTGTTTTAATTTTCAGATCTGTTCGTTTAGAGCTTTCGTAGGAGTTTCTCGTGACTTGGCAACTCGATCTTGGTCCGCGCGCAATCTCGTATCATTTGGTATCAGATTTTGGGCGTTTTGGGTGTTCTTGGTTGATTTCTAAACTGATCTCTATTTTTTAAAGCATAAACAGCAGTTTTACCCAGAAAAATTGTTAACAAAAAATTCATTTGAGTGGGTAAACGTTATCCGATTGATCTGAAATTTTACATACATGTTTTTGGCACTGTGATTGAATATAAAAAAATTATTCCCGTAAAATAATCAGTCAAAAAAGTCAAAAAATCAAAAAAATACGAAATTCAATAAAATTTTAATAAAAGGTGCAGCGGGTTGAATTTGGTGCCCAAAATTTCCAGATCAAAAATTCAATATATAAGGACACTTCAGATTTAATTTCATGATTTTTGGAGATCGGGAACACCTCGAACGAAGTTGTCAAGTTACTCCGCAGTTTTTCGGGTTTTCTATTTTCAGCAATTTTTATTGATTCTTAGCTGTAGGTTTTCATTTGTTTACCTTTATTCTTCCTTTACGTTATCTAAAACCTTCTTGTTTCTTGTGTTAGTAGGATTTAAACGTGTGCACAACTTCTTCCTCGGTGCAACACGAATCAATTGGTGTCTCGTCAGTTTTTGGCATCCTAGTGCAAATTAGGATTCTTTGGTAGTTTGGTTCACACTCTCTAATTGGTTGATATAAACTCTAATAAAGAACTCACAAGATTGAATTCGACCTCATTGAGAATTTGATTTTTTTTCTTTTTGAGTGATTAACGGTGAGGTTTGATAACTTTTATTTTTGAGTGTTGAGTGTTTATTTTTGCAGCTTTTTTGGAAGATGTCTAAAGATGACCATAATGATACACTTATGGAAGTCCAACAACAGTTAGAAGGACACGCAGCTGCAATCACACAAATAAATGCTACCCTTCAAGCATTGAATACTACTTTGAATGAGGTACGAATGAATCAAGAACTTCAATATCGAGATCCAATCAGGGAAGATAGGAATAACCAGCCCCATAGGCGCGGCCCTCGACGTGTCCCTAGAATGGATGATGATTTTCATGATCGTGGACAACCTTCTTTGGCAAAACCGAAATTCACAATTCCCCAATTTCGTGGTAAGAATGATCCTGACGCTTATTGTGAATGGGAATCTAAGATTGAACTCATGTTTCGGTATTATAAATGTCCGGATGATGAAAAGGTAGCGTTAGCAACACTGGAATTTTCTGATTATGCATTAAGTTGGTGGACTCAACTTGGGGTAAACCGCCATCGGAATTATGAAGGTGAGATTTCGACATGGGATGAGTTGAAACAGATTATGCGTAAAAGGTTTATTCCACCTCACTACTATAGAGAAATTAAAACAAAGTTGAGAAGACTTATCCAAGGTAGTAGGACGGTGGATGAATATTTTAAAGAGATGGAGATGCTCATTCAGAGAGCTAATGTGGAGGAAGATGAAGAAACAACTATGGTTCGATTCATTGATGGTTTGAACAGGCCGATAGCTAATACATTGAGGCTACAAACTTACATTGATTTGGAAGAAGCAGTTCACAAAGCCATTGAGATCGAGCAACAATTAAAGGAACAAAGGTTTGGGTCCTTCTCTACTTCACAATATTATCGAGGTAACAATTCCAATTCTGATTTTAAGAGTTCAAAACCACCTTTTGTTACTAACAAGTCTTCTTTGAGTAATGGAAGTAAACAATCAGATTGGAAAAAAGGGGCTCCTGCAAAAACGCAAACACCGTCTAAGCAGCCCAATTTAGGTGATTCGAGTGCGAAGAGGACTCGTGAGATTGAATGCTTTAAGTGCAAAGGGCGTGGTCATTATAGTAGAGAATGCCCTAACACGAGATTACTTCTTCTAAAAGATAACAGTGAGTACACTTCTGACTCTGATAATACAGATCCAGATATGCCAGAACTTGTGGATGACAGTGATAATGGCGACGAGTTGGTCGAACCACCAAAGGAAGGGGACTTTGCTAATTTTCAATGCCTTGTAGTTCGTCGAACCCTTAACATTCAGATGAAAGATGATGCGAGCCAAAGGACCAATATTTTCCATTCTCGGTGTTTTATTAAAGGTAACTTATGTTCACTCATTATTGATAGTGGGAGTTGCTCGAATGTAGTGAGTAGTTATTTGGTGGATTCTTTAAAGTTGCCTTGTACCAAACACCCTAAGCCATATCACCTTCAGTGGCTTAATGAATGTTCCGAAGTTAAAGTTACGAAACAGTCCTTGGTCACTTTTAAACTCGGCAATTATGAGGATGACATATGGTGTGATGTAGTCCCCATGCATGTGGCACACTTGCTCCTTGGACGACCTTGGCAATTTGATCGCGATGTTACACACCAAGGTAAACTTAATCGATACTCCCTTGTATTTAAAGGCAAGAAATTCACTTTTGCTCCTTTAAATCCTACTGATGTATATAAAGATCAATTGAGGATGATAAAATTTTGTGAGGGGGTAAGGGAGAAAGAGCAAGTACAAAAGACAGAGAGAAAAGAGGCTAATAGTAGTGGAAAAAGTCAAAATTTAAAAAGCCCAAAGGTGAGTGAATCCTCTAGTGGTAAAATGAGCGGAAAAAATCTTTTGGCAACAAAAAAAGATGTGAATAGAGCCCTACTTAATAAACAGCCTTGTATCCTTGTGAGGTTTAGGCAAAATTGTTTATCTTTATCTAACATTAACGAAAATTTGCCTAGTGTGTTTCAATCTCTTTTGCAGGATTATGAGGATGTTTTTAGTGAGGCCCCTAAAGGTTTACCACCTTTACGAGGGATAGAACATCAAATTGACTTAGTACCCGGAGCTTCAATCCCAAATCGACCAGCCTATAGATGCAATCCCGAGGAGACAAAGGAATTGCAAAGGCAAGTGGAGGAATTACTAGACAAAGGGTACATTCGTGAGAGCCTAAGTCCTTGTGCTGTTCCTGTCTTATTGGTGCCAAAGAAAGATGGTACGTTTCGTATGTGTGTTGATTGTCGCCCAATCAACAAGATAACGGTAAAGTATCGACACCCAATCCCTAGACTTGATGATATGCTTGATGAATTACATGGTTCAATAATATTTACAAAAATTGATTTAAAAAGCGGTTATCATCAAATTCGAATGAGGGAAGAGGATGAATGGAAAACAGCCTTTAAAACAAAATTTGGATTGTATGAATGGTTAGTTATGCCTTTCGGCCTTACTAATGCACCTAGTACATTTATGAGATTAATGAATCATGTTTTGAGGCTACATTTGAGTAAATTTGTAGTAGTTTACTTTGATGATATTTTAATTTACTCAAAGTCATTAGATGATCATGTTTTCCATGTTCGAACCGTTTTGGATATTCTACGAACTGAAAGATTATTTGCCAACCTTGATAAATGCACATTCTGTTGTGATAAACTAATATTCTTAGGTTTCATAGTTAGTGCTCAGGGTATTCATGTCGACGAGGACAAAGTTAAGGCAATTAAGGAGTGACCGACTCCTAAATCGGTAACTGAGGTGAGATCTTTCCATGGTTTAGCCAGTTTTTATAGACGATTTGTGAAAGATTTCTCTACTATTGCTGCCCCATTGACTGAAGTTATAAAGAAATCAGTGGGTTTCAAATGGGGTGAAACCCAAGAAATAGCTTTTCAAATTCTAAAAGCTAAGTTATGTTCTGCTCTTTTGCTTAAATTACCTGATTTTGCTAAAACTTTTGAACTTGAGTGTGATGCTTCAGGAATTGGAATCGACGCTGTTTTAATGCAAGATAAGCAACCTATTGCTTATTTTAGTGAGAAATTGAACGGTGCACAGTTAAATTACTCGACTTATGACAAAGAACTATTGGCATTACTTCGTGCACTTCAAGTATGGCAACATTATTTGCTGCCTAATGAGTTTGTCATACATACAGATCATGAGTCTCTTAAATGGTTAAAGGGACAAGGTAAGTTGAGTAAAAGACATGCCCGATGGGTAGAATTCATTGAAACATTCCCTTATGTGATTCAATATAAAACAGGTAAAGATAATGTAGTCGCAGATGCTTTGTCTAGACGATATACTTTAATAACTACATTGAATGCTAAAGTCTTAGGGTTTGAACATATTAAAGAGTTATATGATGATGATACTGATTTCAGCCATATCTATAAGAATTATGGACATACTGCTTTTGAAAAATTTTATCTTGTAGATGGCTTTCTTTTTCGTTTAAACAGGTTATGCATACCAAAGTGTTCCATGAGAGAATTGTTGATTCATGAAGCCCATAGTGGGGGACTAATGGGACATTTTGGAGTGGCCAAAACACTAGACATATTGCAAGAACACTTCCATTGGCCACATATGAAGAAGGATGTGGAAAAGGTATGTTCCAAGTGCATTACATGCAAACAAGCAAAATCTAAGGTAATGCCTCATGGCCTTTACACTCCTCTACCGATTCCTACTTCACCTTAGGTAGATTTATCCATGGATTTTATTTTAGGTTTGCCTCGAACAAAAAAAGGAAGAGATAGTATATTTGTTGTTGTTGACAGGTTTTCAAAGATGTCACATTTTATTCCTTGTCACAAAACAGATGATGCTACACATGCGGCAGACTTATTCTTTAAAGAAGTGGTAAGACTTCATGGCATCCCTAAAACAATTGTTTCTGATAGAGATGTCAAATTCCTTAGCCACTTTTGGAAGGTATTGTGGGGTAAGCTTGGTACTAAATTGCTTTATTCTACTACATGTCACCCCCAAACTGATGGTCAAACTGAAGTAGTTAATCGAATCTTAGGGACTCTATTACGAGCTGTTGTGGGAAAGAACATTAGAAATTGGGAAGAATGCCTACCATTCGTTGAATTTGCATATAATAGATCTATTCATTCTACAACTGGTTATTCCCCATTTGAACTTGTTTATGGTTTTAACCCACTAACAGTACTTGATCTTGCGCCATTACCTCTTGAACACGTTATGAATTTAGATGGCGAACAGAAAGCTGAGTTGGTGAAATCCTTACATGAGAAGGCTAGACAGCGAATAGCCAAAACAAATGATGCCAACACCAACAAAGCAAACAAGGGGCGCAAACGGGTTGTACTAGAACCCGGAGATTGGGTTTGGGTCCATTTGAGGAAAGAACGATTTCCTACAAAAAGGAAGACTAAGTTGGACCCAAGGGGCGATGGGCCTTTCCAAGTACTCGAGCGGATCAACGATAATGCCTATAAAATTGATCTACCTGGTGAGTACAATGTAAGTTCTACTTTTAATGTGGCTGACTTGTCCCCATTTGATTTTTAGATTCGAGGTCGAATCTTTTTGAGGAAGGGGGGAATGATACGAGTCATAAAGGCCCAATCCAAGTTCAAGAACGTGATGGGCTTAAATTGCCACAAGGCCCAATAACGAGATCAAAGGCCCGACAAATGCGGTCCAAACTAAATGGGACCATTCAAGAGCTTGTTAGCAAGGCCTTAGATGCATACACGAGAGAACAAGAAAATCAAGATTCACTTTCTTGTTTTCAAGAAAATCAAGAAATCGAATCTTGGCCCAATTTTACTGTTCGAAGAGATTTCAAGAATCAAGAAAATCAAGATTTAAAATCTTGGAAATCTTGGTCCAAGAAACCAAATCTTGCAGCCAAAACGCATTGGATCTCCATTACGAGCATCAACGACCCAATTTTGGTAGGAGATGGATCACGAGCCCAAATTCTTGAAGGCGAGGCCCAATAACCAAAATCCAGCCCAATCAAAAATTTCTTCATACTTAGTTGAAAATCAGGCCAAAATGTCAAAGGGCCCAATTTGTAAACATCTTACTTGTTTAATTTAATTTTTTAATCTTTAGGAACATTACATGTAAAATTCGGCCCAAAACAGCCCATATAAGTGCATGGCCGAATTTACCATGCTATTTTATTAATTAGGTTTAATTTTTTTTAGTTACTTGTGAGATTAGGATTTGTTGGAGGCCTATATAAGCATTGGCCAGCCACCCTTTGTGAAAACATCTCTGATACGAGCTCGTTTCGTATGAAATAACGAGTCGTAATATTTCCCGATCGAAATTAGGTAGTGTCGGCCTTGAAATAAATTCAAGTCTTGGCGTTTAAAATTAAATGGCTTTGGAAAACGAGGGAGTTTGATGGAGTGTTGTTTGCTGGATATTTCAATGAAAACAAGTCGAACCCTTATTAGCAAATAAGGACCCGGGGCTTAAGGTTTCAAAGAAAGAAAGGATTTTGGGATAAAATCGAGACCCTCTATTTAGCAAAATAGGAACCTACGGTATGAAGAATGCCACACCAATGGTGATAAGTTCGAAACAAAGTCAGATTAACGCCACTTGTTGAAGATAAGTCAATTTGAGCTTTGGAGAATAAAGAGAGTGAATTGCGTCACTAAAATGATATTTCATTCAGAAATTTGTCAAAAGTCCTTTACAAGAAAATGAGTAACTATTTATAGCCTAATGCCTAATAGCCGAATGGACATATTCTAGACTTAGTTTCTAAGCAAACATTGAACAAAAATGGCCAATGTAGGTTCGGCTGAATGGTGACCATACATGAAGCTTCCATATTAAGCAAATGAATCTTGGGAATGCATGTAGCAGCTACATTCAGCTGATGAGCTTAATTGATCATTCAATAGGCAACTCTTGCTGAAAAATTATCAATAATAAAGAGGGCACTTGAACAGCCACATTAGGTGTGAATGGACGGTTTTGAAGAGCCTTAAAATGTGAACACCAAGAACCGAATGGCCAAAATGTATCCAGCAATGTGAAGGAAATAATGGCAGCTTGAAAAACTATCTCTTTAGCCGAATGGTCACTTAGAGAACTTCAATAATCAGCACACCATTTTAATGTAGTTCATGCATGTATCATTAGGTGCATTGAATCCAACATGCATGCATCTTGCACACCACATTCGGCCAACCTTTCCCATGCATATTCCACATTCGGCTAAACCTAAATAAAACAAATGAACCTCATTAATTTAACTCAATTCAGCTGAACATAATAAGAACATACTAATTAACATTAAGCCGAATTAAATATGTACTAAACAAGACACATTAATTCGGCTGAACATAGTTAATTCATTTAATATATTCAAACAAATTAAATGACATCTAGACACCTTTAATTCAACCAAATCAACATATTAAACACTTGTAATAAATTAAGACATATTTAAAAGCTGTAATGAAACTTATTTAAATGCTTATTTAAATGGTCTAAAATTCCAGCAGCAAATTAATTAGCTAGAACGAAATTCAGCTTCAAAGAAGTTGAATATGTTCAGCTCGTTTTTAAACTCCTTGCTATCATTTTCCTCAACCCGTTCCACCATTGCTAAAATAGCATCTTTGAATCGTTTAGCTCTAGCTCGCGTTATTGGACCAATGGGCAGCTTAATGGCTTCTTGTTCGTTCTCCATTTGGTTCGTAGGCAAGCTCACATCATTCCCCTCCTCTTCAGAACGATTTGCCCTCAAATCAGAATCTGCATCAAACGGAGACAAATCAGAAACGTTAAAAGTCGCGCTAACATTATATTCACCAGGCAAGTCCAATTTATAGGAGTTATCGTTAATTCGCTCAAGGACTTGAAACGGTCCATCCCCTCTCGGAAGAAGTTTGGATCGCCTTTGCATAGGAAATCTCTCCTTGCGCATATGTAACCAAACCCAATCTCCCGGTTCGAACACAACTCGCTTACGACCTTTGTTAGCATGTTGCTCATAGTTCTTGGTCTTGGCCTCAATATTGTCTCGAACTCGTTGGTGCAATTGCTTGACGAAATCAGCTTTGCGCTTCCCATCTACATGAACAAGTTGATTAGAAGGCAATGGCAATAAATCAAGTGGAGTTAATGGATTGAAACCATAGACAATTTCAAAAGGAGAAAATTTGGTAGCTGAATGAACAGCTCGATTATACGCAAACTCCACATGTGGTAAGCATTCTTCCCAAGCCTTCACATTCTTCCGAATAATAGCTCGAAGCAATGTAGACAGAATCCGGTTGACCACTTCGGTTTGGCCGTCCATTTGCGGATGGCAAGTGGTTGAAAATAGCAACTTCGTTCCAAGACGCCCCCATAGTGTCCTCCAAAAATGGCTAAGGAATTTTGCGTCTCGGTCGGACACGATCGTTCTAGGCATGCCATGCAACCTGACCACCTCTTTGAAAAATAAGTTAGCAATATTAACGGCATCATCAGTTTTATGACATGCTATAAAATGGGCCATTTTTGAGAACCTATCTACAACCACAAATATTGAATCTCGGCCATTCTTACTCCTAGGTAAACCTAGCACGAAATCCATGGAGATATCAGACCAAGGGGTTTCGGGAATAGGTAATGGCTTATACAAACCGTGGGGCTTAATTCGTGACTTAGCCCGTTTGCACGCAATGCATCTATTACAAAATCGTTCGACATCTCGTTGCATCTTGGGCCAAAAGAAATGTTCGTGCAATGTAGCTAATGTCTTAGCAACACCAAAGTGCCCCATTAATCCTCCGCTATGGGCTTCTTCGATCAACACTTCTCGTACGGAACCTTGGGGTATACAAAGCTTTCCTTCTCGAAATAAGTACCCATCATGTCGATAGTACTTCTCGTAGGCTCCCTTGGCACATAATCTAAAGAATTCACCAAAGTCAGCATCGTTGACATATAAATCTTTAAGAAATACAAACCCCATTAACTTAGCATCCAAAATATTTAGCAACGCATACCTTCGAGATAGTGCATCAGCCACTACGTTTTCCTTACCTTTCTTATATTTAATAACGTAGGGAAAAGATTCAAGAAATTCTACCCACTTAGCGTGTCACTTATTCAACTTGTGTTGCCCCTTTAAATACTTCAAGGACTCATGATCGGTGTGTATGACGAATTCCTTGGGCCAAAGATAGTGTTGCCACATTTCTAAGGTTCGGATCAACGAATAGAGCTCCTTGTCATATGTTGGATAGTTTAAGACAGCACCATTCAGTTTCTCGCTAAAATAGGCAATAGGACGACCATCTTGCATCAACACAGCTCCAATGCCTAAACCTAATGCATCACATTCTAACTCGAAAGTTTTATCAAAGTTAGGCAAAGCTAATAACGGTGCATGAGTTAGACAATCTTTAATTTAAAGAAAAGGATTTTTCTTGTTC
Organism: Gossypium hirsutum; assembly: GCF_007990345.1. NCBI lineage: Eukaryota > Viridiplantae > Streptophyta > Magnoliopsida > Malvales > Malvaceae > Gossypium > Gossypium hirsutum. Next base: position 27,568,360 of record NC_053444.1, read on the forward strand.
CTCTCCCCAAATGAAGTTGGAATTCTTACGAATAACCCCGGTTAAAGGTGCGGCTAAGGTGCTGAAATTTGGCACGAATCGACGGTAAAAACTTGCTAGTCCATGGAAACTTCGGACTTGGGAGACATTCGTCGGACGGGGCCATTCTTGGATCACCTTGATCTTCTCTTGATCGACTTCAAGACCCTCCGAGCTAACAACAAAACCTAAAAACACAACCTTGTTAGTGCAGAAATCACATTTCTTCAAATTAGCATACAAGGTTTCTTTTCTCAATACTTCCAAAACAGATTTTAAATGTAAAATATGTTCATCCAAATTTTTACTATAGATCAATATATCGTTGAAGTATACTACGCAAAATCTACCAATAAAAGGTCTTAAAACGTGATTCATAAGCCTCATGAATGTGCTTGGGGCGTTTCGTTAAGCCAAAGGGCATAACGAGCCATTCGTAAAGCCCATGCTTCGTTTTGAATGCAGTCTTCCACTCATCTCCCTCACACATCCGTATTTGGTGATAACCGCTCTTAAGGTCGATTTTTGAAAATAAACTCGCGCCACTTAGCTCGTCAAGCATATCATCCAATCGTGGTATAGGATGACGATACTTGATAGTTATTTTGTTTATAGCACGGCAGTCCACGCACATCCTCCACGTTCCATCCTTCTTCGGAACTAGTAAAACAGGCACGGCGCATGGACTAAGGCTTTCACGCACATAGCCCTTTTCAAGGAGTTCATTTACTTGCTTTTGTAATTCTTTCGTCTCTTCAGGATTGCTCCGGTAAGCAGGTCGGTTTGGAATTGCGGCTCCCGGCACAAGATCGATTTGGTGCTCAATTCCACGAATAGGTGGTAACCCACTCGGGATTTCTTCCGGGAATACGTCTTGAAATTCCTGCAACACAGACAAAATAGAAGAAGGCAATTTGTCATCAAATTCGTTAGTGCCAAGCAAGCTCTCCTTGTACAAAAGAACCAACAATGGTTGTTTCAATAGTATCGATTTTCGAACTTCCCTCTCTTTTACAAACAAATTCTTTTTTCAATCTCATCACTCATTTCTTTTTCTTTTGAATCACTCTCTCTTTTTTATCACTCATCTTTTGTTTTTCTTCTTTTCTTCACTCTTTTCTTTATTCTTTTCATTTTTTGCTCACTCTCGATTTCTTTTGATTTTTCAATCGAATTCCTCATTTTGAGTTGATCTTCGTACACTTGTTTCGGTGATAACGGAGCTAGAGTCACCATTCATCCCATATGTTTGAAAGAGAATCGATTTGTGTAACCATCATGAATTGCTCGCTTGTCGAATTGCCACGGACGTCCCAAAAGAAGATGCCCCGCATGCATCGGTACTGATACGAGCTCGTTTCGGATGTAAAGACGAGTCGTAATCTTTCCCGATCGAAATTAGGTAGTGTCGGAATTGAATCAAATTCAAGTCTTGGTGTTTGAAGTTGGATGGCTTTAGGAACAAAGGAGTTTAATGGGTTGTTGTTTGCTGGGTAATTCGATGAAACAAGATCGAACCCTTATTATCAAATAAGGACCCGGGCTTAAGGTTTCAAAGAAAGAAATGGAAATAGGATAAAAACCGAGACCCTCTATTTAGCAAAATAGGAACCTACGGTATGAAGAACGCCACACCAATGGGTGGTAAGTTCGAACAAAGTCAGATTGACGCCACTCGTTGAAGATAAGTCAATTTGAGCTTTGGAGAATAAAGAGAGTGAATTTCTCACTAAAATTATGTTTCATTCAGAAATTTGGCAAAAAGTCCTTTTACAAGAAATTCAACAACTATTTATAGCCTTTCTACTAGTAGCCGAATGGACAAATTCAAGACTTAGTTTCTAAGTAAACAATGAACTAAAATTCAGCATGAATGCAAAATTATTAGCCCATGTAGATTCGGCTGAATGAGAGCTCCAATGGTCATCTTCTAGATGGGAAAATGCACCTTGAACATCTTGGATGTGCATGAATAGGCTAGGTTCGATCAATGATCATAATGGGGTCATTCATGAAGCAACTATTGCTGAAAAATTACCATCATTAATTAGCAACTTGAACAGTCATTTGGAAGTGTGAATGGACGGTTTTGAATGACCATAAGGTGTGAACATCATGAACCGAATAGCCACAATGTACCCAGCAATGTGAAGGAAATAAATGGCAGCTTTGGAGAATGGAAAATCATCTCTTTTGGCCGAATGGTCACTTAGAGAACTTCAACAATCAGCACACCATCTTTAATATAGTCCATGCATGTATCATTTGGTGCATTGAACCCAACATGCATGCATCTTCACATCCATTGAATCTTCATGCATGAATCTGCCCAATGAATCTTCAAATTCGGCTGTACCTAAAAACACACATGAACTTAATTAATTTCAATCAAATTAAGCTGAACTAAGTAAATACATAATGTGAACATCCTAATTTAACATTGAAACAACTTAAATATTAATAAAGCATGACACAAATTCGGTTGAACAGATTTAAAACATGTAATAATTTAGACAAACTAAATGAAATCAAGACATCTTTAATGTAACTAAATTAAGACATATTAAACACTTATATTAAATAAAAACATATTAATAAGCTGTAATAAGACTTAATTAAATGCTTATTTAATTGGTTTAAAATCCAGCAGCAATTTAATTAGCTAGAACGAATTTCAACTTCAAAGAAGTTGAAAATATTCAGCTCGTCTTTAAGCTCTTTGCTTTCATTTTCCTCAATCCGTTCCACCAATGCTAAAATAGCATCTTTAAATCGTTTAGCTCTAGCTCGCGTTATCGGACCAATGGGCAGCTTAATAGCTTCTTGTTCGTTCTCCATTTGGTTCGTAGGCAAGCTCACATCAGGTACAACGTCGCACATCACTTCATCTTGATATTTCCGATTGTGAATGAAATGAGCACTTGTTTGTTACCTTTAATTCTCCACCATCATTAAGCCATTGGAGTTTATACAGATGGGGATGTTTGGTGGTGGCCAATCCGAGTTTCTCCACCATCAACGTGCTAGCCACATTTGTACAACTTCCCCCATCGATTATCACGCAACAAATCTTACCTTGCACTTGACATCGCGTATGGAAGATGTTTTCGCGTTGTTGATCATTTTCGGCACCTTGCAAGGTGAGACTTCTTTTCACAACCAAGATTTCTCCATTCTCGGCTTGTTCGGTGTCTTCCTCTTCTTCGAGTTGTTCAACAGCCTCGTTCTCTTGTTCACTTTCGGATTCAATTTCTCCATCATCTCGAACAAACATCGCATTTTGGTTCGGACATTGGCTTGCGATGTGGCCCCTTCCAAGACATTTGAAGCATTTGATGTCTTGGGATCTATTTGGTTGGGCATCCATCTTTCCTTTACTCGATTCGGCAATCGGTTTGTTGAATTTGGTAGCTCCACTTACTTCTTTATTTCGACTCGGCAAGTCTCGTTTGTTGGACCCTTGCCCCCACTTAGTCGTAGAAGAAGTATTAAGGAAAGAACGGAACGTACCTTTTCTCTTTAATTGTTTTTCAACCTTTATGGCCATATGGACCATATCAATGACCTCGGCATAATGGTGTAGCTCCACAGTATTTGCAATATCTCGGTTAAGGCCGGCGAGAAATCGAGCCATGGTGGCTTCTCGATCTTCCTCCACATCGGCGCGGATCATGGCCACTTCCATTTCCTTGTAGTAATCCTCCACGCTTCGTTGGCCTTGAGTTAAGCTTTGGAGCTTTGATACAACTCCCAGTGATAGTAAGCAGGAATGAATCGCTTTCTCATTATGGCTTTCATTTTCGCCCATGTAGACACGGACGTTCGCCATTGCGTCTTCGGCTCATCGTGAGTTGATCCCACCATATTATGGCGTATTCGGAGAATTCTATAGTAGCTAACTTTGCCTTCTTGCTTTCCGAGTAATTGTGGCACTCGAAACTAACTCCACCTTCTTCTCCCATCAAGATAGGCCTCGGGATCCGACCTTCCTTGAAAAGCAGGAATCGCCATTTTAATGTTTTTTAAATCATCATCGGTCCCTCGATCTCTGTCCCTGCTCTTGGCCTGTC